>NC_039364.1:8918524-8992537 GCF_003573695.1 Papaver somniferum | reverse complement strand
GTATTATAGAAGGTATTCAATCCTTTGCAACTCTCCGATAATATATAGTCGTAAACACAGTTGTCATTCCATTTTATACCATGCTTGGCTCAGTTGTGAAACTCAATGCAAATTGCTGGTAAATGTATCACACAACTCTTCAAGTAGTTGTCATCATTAGTTTCACAACTAAGTTATATGTTTTAGAAATTTATAACACAAGCCCACTAACAGATGTGCATACATTGTTTTCCTAACTCTTACTTTAGTTGTAGAACATACTCAACTCTTGTTTCACGACCAAAGGTATGTGTAGCAGAAATTCGTATCACAATCTTTGTTAGTGTAGTTTGGCCACTGTTTCAAAAATATTACTTGAGTTGTCATTATTTCTTTCACAACCAAAGCTATGTGTAGCAGAAATAGGTATCAAAACTATGTTTTGTGTAGTATAACTCCTTTATTGTGTAGTAGAAATATGTATCACATCCATTGTTTGTGTTGTATAACTTTATTTTCACAACTCCTAATTTGGTTGTAATCAATTGTTTCACAACATATACACTATGAAGCAGAAAAATGTATCACAATCTTTGTTTGTGTAGTATAACTCCTAGTTTGGTTGTAATCAATTATTTGACAACCTATGCTCTGTGTAGCAATAACCTTTTTTCCAGTATAGGTATATCCAATTACAACCTATTTTAGAAGTTGTGATTCATTTACATTTTATAAAAAGAAAATATATAAATTGGTTTTCAATTCACTCAAAAATATATTAATTGGTTTCCATTCCATTAAAATGTAACAGCATTCAAACACACAAACCCATTGAGAACAACGTAAACACATTGTTTCCATAAAAAAAAGAACAACATTGTTGCAAACTGATAATAAAAAAAGAACCATACTGCTTCCTGAAACACTCCCCCAAACAGATTAACACGTCAGATGGCATGCAATATCGAATCCTTGGCCCATGTGGTATAAGTTCCTACAAGTCTAATACACGCTTCAACTCATCGGTTTGCTTGTAGAGAAGAGAATCATCAGCATCAGAAGCCGTCACAGACTCACAGTTACTTTGTATGCTCGAAAACATATTGGCATTCCATGGTTTTCCATCTTTGGATCCGTTTCGGTAATAATCGCGTATGCAACAACCTCGTTCTCATTATACCAATTGAATAATCTGCAAGCTTTATCATTCCCTAACACTTCCTCCACCTTGGTATGCTAATTGGATTTTCATTTTCACGGTGGGAAAAAGTCCTGCTAGTGCTAGCAATAGCATGGTTGTTGCTAGCATTTTCAGACTACAGGAAAAATACAACAACAACATATGAAAATTGGAATTATCCAAAGAAATTTTTTCGAATGGCAAGTATTTTTGTTGAAACATATAAACACACTTACATTTGGACTGGCCTTGTACAATTGTGAGCCATCATGGAAGAAGACACATCTCGAGTTCCTTTCTTATACCAACACCAAACCGGCAGTATGAGAGGCAAGTTTAAATTCTTTAACTAAAATAAAACTGAATCGATAATAAAAATATCACCTCTAACAGTGTAAGTCTCATATTCAGTCCGTCATATTATCCCGATACTATTTTATGATCTTCTTATAATGGCTCTTGAAAACCATCTTTGTCTTAGTCGCTTCATACCCAATTCCTCTTAGTCTCCCTGGTTTGTCTTCACCAAGAGCTTTGGCGAGAAGATCGTTTGTCACAGATGATCCAACATCAGCACTATGCTCTTCTATTGCTCTTTCAATCTTTTCCTGCATTATTGTACATGTAACCCAATTATTCACATTTCTGCATCATTCAAACACATATAAACCAAAGAAAGAAGAGAAATATGAGTTGAGGTCTCACCAAAGCCTCCACAACACCAGGATTAGGTTCCTTTTCTTCCTTTTTATTTGTGACCCACTTTCCAAATTTCGACTCTATGAATCTATTCTTCTATGTTAAGCTTCTTTTGCTGCAAACAATATGTTAATCCAGCTAGTTAACATGTGACCATATAAATACAGTGAACATATATAGAACATTGGAATAAAGCATAACAATATAACATCTCATTTCCTCCTCGAGTCTCGCATAACCTTTTCGATTGATAGTATAGTCTAGTAGAACAGTCCACTCTCTATTCAAGGTAGCAATCTTGACGGATTTGTGAAATATATGGGTGGCACGCTCAGATTTAGACACATGAGACCATACATGCCAGAGGCTCCCTATTGTATGTTAATTTGTGGAATATGTGGATGACACTCTGAAACAAGTTAACAATGATGCACTTTTCATCCGTTCTTGCGATTAATTACGTTGTTTGAAATATATCCATATAAGATTTAATTTTATAAACCATTAATCACAAGATCATTGAATTTTATGATAATCACACAATAATATGCAAGCAGAATTTATGGAAAATACATGGTATAACTAATTCTTAATCTATCATCGATCAACTAGTAGTAGTGACAATACCCTGTGGAGGTCTCGGTTTCTCTCTATTCCTTTACCGTAATGAGTATCAATACCTTGGATATAATAGTGATGGTTATTGTTTCCTTTCTAGATAGAGAGAGGACCAAGTTTTTAGGGTTTTGGACATGATCATGTCGCAGATTGAACATCTGGCGACAGTTTTGGTGATGTTTTCGCTCCATCTTTTTTGTGAATGTCGTGTAATCTGTTTTGATAATCTTTATAGCGATATAGATTCGGCATACATCCGACTGCGTGATTTCTGCGATAGCATCCGAGATCTCTTTCACGAACTGAATTCCATGTTTTTGCTAACTTTTCTCGTTCGGGGAAACACACTTCTCTTTCTAGTCACCCCTTAGTCGGCGCCAATGTTTGTACCCAAAATTACTTTCAGGCACAAAACACGATTGATTTGATGGTGATGATGCAAAAAGGGTTAATAACATGAAGTAGGCCTAAACAAGATATACACGAATTTAACGTGGTTCGACGAGTTTTGCCTACATCCATGCACGAATCCCCGTAAGGAGATACATTTTAGTGATCAATCGATCACAATGATTTTTCATCCCTTTTAGGGTTTGTTGGTGTATTCTCATCTCTCTGGGGCGTACCCATTTAGGATTGAGGTTTTCTTCTATTTATATAGTTCAATATATGAGTTAAACCTTAATTTAGAAATACACTTCCTATATATGCAAGTAACATGTCCAGTAAGACATCCGAAATGTTCCAAAAAAATTCTGCAACAACTTGATCAACAATCAATCTAGAACTTCTCAAACCTTCCTGGATGATTCTGGCACTGAATCAGTGGACACGGGCCGAGATGTCATGGATCAGCGAATTTGACTTGTGAGCCTGACTTTGACCAATGGGTTGACTTTCTGATGTTGGATGCATGTTGACTACGGCTATCGATCTTTGACTGGCAGGTCTTGCTGGCACACTGGGTTAACTGGTTAACCGACATAATGGGATTGCAGCATGGTTGGCAACATGGATGGAAATATTGAATTGAAGACTGGACGGCATCATGAGTGGCAATTTGTCCTGTGGACTTTGCCGGGTGACATGGATGGTGTACAAAGTCTTGACCGTTTGATGTCGATTTTGACTGTTGACTGGCGATTGACTTTGACCATTGACCAATGATTGACTTCATAGAGCACTAGGAAGGATGGAGGGCTGCGTCTACTGGTCGGTAGACAAGCTTGGATGATAGATGAATGATGGTCCAAACAACATTTTGGCACACTACGTGGCAATTTCATGATTCGCCTACTTTTATGGACATCCTTTCTATTGAGTACCAAACTAACAATGACAACAGTTCATTGTGTTCTGATCTTTTGGTACCCCGAATTATAGAGTCAACTTTTTTTTTCTTCCAATTCACCTAGACTGTCGACTACATAGAAAAATCAAGAAACACCTTAAACACCATAGAGATCTTATACCTATCAGCATAAAATATATCATTCATGTCAAGTTCTCCTTCACCAAATACCAACGGAGGGTTTAATAATTAATAAACAAAGCGACATCACTAGCTCAAGAAGTAGTATAAAGAATCTGGCCACCATAGTCACCTCTAACAAAAGAGGTACTAGTTCCACCCGAATCATAACCTTGATATGAAAACAATCAAATGAAGAAAGAAAGACAAGGAATTCTAAAAGACAGAAAAATAGCGAAAAAACAAAGTTGAATGTGTATAAAACGATAGCTAGAAAAAAAGAATCATTAAGTTTCTTAAAAGAATTGCATTCAATAGTCCTATCTCGGATCGGTGGAGATAAACGATTTTTCCGACAATATCTCGTTTCGACGAGATTTTGTGTATCGTCTCGGTCAACCTATGATATCTGGAATTTCGTGACAATATCAGTCGAGAAGGCCGAAATTAACTACGTCGGTTACATTATAGTCCCTGGAACCAAAATATTGATGTACTTTTATTAAGAAATCAGCTCAGATCTATCAAAAACCTTGAACATGTCCGTTTATGATTTCACCTCTCTTCTTTCTCATTCAATGAATAATTTTGTAAGCGATTATTGTGTTACCATTAATCCTTTTACCACAAACATACACAGCTTGGTGTAGAGAAATAATTCAATCCGCAAGGTGGGGAGGGCCGACCGAAGAAAAACGAAATACGTTGATTGCATAACGCGTTATTCATTAGCGGTGTAATTTTTTTAGGTGAAAGTATCACTTTTCCTGATTTTCGCAACCAGCGGCATTTGCTTTTTTGTTTTTTGTTTTCTTGAATGATATATTTAGGCATATACTACTTCCATTTCTGGACAACAAATACTTTCACAGTTTCATTTTTTCCTGAAAATAAGCCAAATTGAAAAAGTGAAAGTATCATTTTTCCTGAAAATGAGTGAAAATCGTCCAACGAAAAACTCTAAATTTGGTATTGTTGTCTACACTCATTGTGTAGATCGCTTTAAAATCTTCACAGATGATAAGATTCATTTAATTTCAAGACACCGCTTTTTAGATATGTTATATAATAGATAGTTCAAATTCCATCAAAGATTCAAAGGGGATCCTCCCTTCGGGCCCTCACGTGGCCCGACCCAAAAAAGAAGGAAAATCTTAGTTGGGCCTTTCTTAATGACAGGATACCCATTAAACAGTATCCATATGTATATATGGATGGATTTAGGCCTGCACAAGGTACCGGACGGTATGGGTTTTTGACTAGATCAGTACCTGTACCCCCAATGGCCGACACCTGTACTTTATACCTGTACCTAGTACCTGTGTAGTACGGGACGATACATGTACCTGTTTAACTCGGTACGGGACAGGACGGGACCGGTTCTTTACCCGTAGCATATCTGCATATGTAAAAAAAAAAGAAAAAAAAATCTTGAAAGTTCTAAGTTTAAAAACTTCAACTGTTAAGACTTAAGAGTCTTAAGGCCTGAATAAATTCATACATACAACAACATCAATTGTTTAAGAGTTCAAGTAGAAAAAACAGAAAGCAAAGCAAAAAACAGCATTTCGACAGTTTCGCTTTGGCAATTGACCACTTTCATAAGTTTTCTGCGACAAAAAACGAACTCCATCTCCGAGCATCAAGCATCCAAAACCTCTGACAGTTGAACCACATCCAAGATGTCTGCAACAACAATTTCTATTTCAGTTTATGCATAAAGACATGAGTCGAAATATAACAACACGCACACACAGATAATCAACAATCTCTGTTAAAGGACAATAATAAAAAAAAACATTGACATTCTAAGCATTATCAGGTGGGAATGTGGGTCTTTGATTGTCAGTAAAAAACATAAGCCATGGAGAGTAAGACTTAAAACAGGTCCAGGATATGTAAATTTGTTTGTATTCATTCATTAACAAAAATGCATTAAATAAAACACTACTTATCCTTGAGACTGTGATTTCAAAAATGAATCAGCATCACCGCCATGGTATTAGCTTTCCTACTAAACCACATCATGCCTTGTTCCATTACCTGACATGTGGATCTTTTACTTATTTTTCCATATAAGTTTGTTATTACCTGAGCATACAAAAATGAACAGTAATACAAACAGATGCACAAAATACCAACCAACTTGACCATTACACCTAATGATCACTCAGCAACAAGGAATCAACCACCTGACGCATTCGTGTGAAAATGTAACTTTTCTGAGCTCATTATATAATTCGGAAAACTAAATTAGTGAATGAGATTGAGATAAATGCATATTGCACACATTAAAATGGCAAGTACTAAAATGTCAGATGCACACATTAAAATGCCAAGTACACACTCATCCTACAGTGTGTACAAAACCAGAAAAAGATGAGTGGTGAGCATGACTCAGCTAGTGGCATCAGAAAGGGAAAAGATCTGCGCGGACTTGTTCTATTTATTCTACCTACGTAGAGAAATATCTTAATTCTGCTGACTTAACTCATTCAAACACTCCATAAATTTCTTGATAAGTAAAAAAGAGGGCTAAAGTTAGCCTAATTGTTATTATCAAACTATGAGAAAACAAATACTATGAGAAAATATGGATGCAAGAAAAGAAAAATGTGCAATAACAAACCTGCATTTAGTGTATGAGTAAGCCAAAGTCTAAAGCCAACTGCAAAATGAACCACCACCAAGGATACAGTTTCTTCTTCCTCAACACCTGATCAAAACCAAAACAAAACTCAATTTCTCCCCCTTTCAGTTCAACCCAACAATAACCAACAAATACATTTAAATCAAAGATCAAATTGATTTACAATAGTAAACAAATTATGCATCAGAAAGACAACCATGAGCAATCAAATTCAGGGAACAGAAAGACAATGGACATTAAGAACCACAAAGTGGTCATAGCTCCTAATCTGCCATTGAAAAGGATACAAACCCTAACCCTATATTGAAGAGAAACTGAAAATCAAATCCAAATTAAAACAAAACCCTAGCTAAATTCAGAATCAGAAAATGAAATCGAATACCTGATGTTTGTACTTTGTATCAACTGATGAACAAACTGATGATTAGTTCTTCCAAACTCCAACCCTAAAATCGAAAAAAGGATCATATTAGAACAAGAAAACTTATAATCGATCATGAAATTGATATCCTAAAATCGATTTGAAACCCTAAAATTGAGAAAAGAAATCATATTAGAATAAAAAATCTTATACAGATGATGAACAAACCCTAAATCGATTTATAAAATACTTACCAGTAAATCGACATCCTTATACAGATGATGATGATGGCTTACTGCTAAAGGAAATCAAAATTGAAAGTCGACGATGGCATTGGCATTATACAGATGATGATGATGGCTTACTGGGAAATCAAAACTGAAAGTCGACGATGGCATTGCCATCTTCTCTTCTCTTCTCTTCTCTGAGAGGAAACTGAAAATATGAGAAAGGGAAGAAGGAGAAGGAAACGAGGAGAATATGACGGAGAAACTAAGAAAAGGGTAATAACCCCTGCTATCAACGGCTAGGATTTAATCCTAAAATCAATGGTTACAGATCCTCGGTACTACAGGACGGGAATAGCGTAGAACCGTTACTTGTACCTATTCCAGGCACAGTACCAGTTTCTAGTACTTGTATGTGTCCCGATCACGGTTCCGGGACGGTACCAATACGATTTCATGGGACGGGACGGTTCCTGTGCAGCCGTGCACGGATTACAAATAGAGATCATCGATCATTTCCAAGCATTTCATTTAAAATTTTTGAGTTTCGCTCGCAAATCTAGAGAAAGATCAATTCTAAATTTTCGAACCGATAAAGAGTGTTTTCTAGAGAGACAGAAAGTTAAGAAGAAGATGACGAAGAAAGTTCAGCAATGAATTCATCAAAGACAAACCGAAACCTAAAGGCATCACCAATTTTGATAAAAACTTCAAATCCGATTTCAGTCCTAATGGAGGAAGACGATAATCTGACAGAAATTCTTCTACTGTAACCAAGAAGAAGGAAAAACATTATTATTAACTTCACCATCCAAGAAACTCACTTCAACAGTATTTACTGGATCCATTTCTCCTCCTCCGAACTTCATCATCATCAACAACAATTTTAGATCCGAAAACTCAAGTTACTTCTTCTTCTACCGATTCTATTTAACCTAATCTAGATCTATCTCATTCTAAATTTCTCAAAAGAATTTTAAGCTTGTCCAAACGGTAAATTTTGATTTATTTTCTGTTGTTTGTATTTCGTGTTTTATTTTAAGAGGATGAACGAATCTCTTCTAAGTATATACGGATTGTATTGTAATTTTATATACTATCTGACAGCAGACAAACATGCCAGCAGATGGTAAATGAAGCAGAGAGAAACAAATGAAAATTTGACTCTTATCAATTCGTACAACCTGCTGAGTAAACCTTCAATTTGTTGTTGATTTTCTCTCAGGCTTCATACTCGGAATTCATCGAAGCGTCACAGGCCTCAGCGCTTGCCATATACAAATATGCTTTAACTTTAAACACATTGTCTCATTAGATAGAAAGCATTAGAAGCAAACTCTCATAGCAAGGGATGAAAAGATCATTTTCCGCCAAATGATATATAACATCCAGTACCATAGAAATAGTTGTGAAAACACTCATCTGTACAAAGTCTTTACATGTTCAGACAATCAGAAAACTGCAAAATTAGAATATCTAAGTGCTGCAAATCTTTGAACACACAGATCTCTGCTATAAAGGTGTCAAAGAAACGCCAAAATTGCAAAACACAGCTGCTCTACTTAGCGGCAATTACCCCCAGATGGTTGTTGATGTGTCTGTAGGTCATCCCTAGCCAAAGCATGTTGTTCTAGATTAGCCTTGCCTAAGCATGTTCTTCAGACAAATAAAGATACACAAATTAAGAAAATAAAAACAAAGAGACGGTTACTACATAAGTGATGGGCTAAAATCCAACCAAAGGGTTTCGTATTCAGTTCATTTGCTAGTGCTTTCTGCGTGCTTGTACGATAGCATGGATTTCTTTTTCTCTGGTATACAGTCGGTTTTGCAAAGATGAGCAGCGTAAAAAATTTAAGACTCAACATAGACAGGTAGCAAATGTTATTCATCCAGATTTACCCATTAGTTGATGACAAAGAACTAAAATTCTGCAAGTCCAACTTACTACTGGTCACATCGTGTAATTTGAGTGTTCTCACTTGGTTTCCGTTACTTCTGGTAAAAGTCTAGTTTTTGATTTGGATATCTTGAATTCTAGAATTTAAAGCTGAAATTCTACTTTCAATCTGTTTTGGTATTCAAACTTTTCATATATTTATGTCACAGAATCTGCTCTATGGTTTTCTTTTTTTTCTTCTTGAAACAACTGTCCACTAGTATGCATGTTTGATCACCGAAAGATTCACTGGCAATGGGTGTAATTCTTTTTTTCTGAGGTTAAACAGTTTGGGTAGAAAGAAACAAGTCCTGTAAAGAAGTTCTATGTTGCAGCAGCAGGTCGTAAGTTTGTGTATTGCCTATCAGGTGAAAATAATTACTGGTATTAGTGTTTGTTACACTACTAGTCAAGTTTGGCAGCCAATCTTGGCTCAGTGGAAAGCAATTAAAACATCTGAATTCTAATGAACGTAACATGGTAGATGATCCAACAAGTCTTACAAGTTAGTAAAAGATAAAATAAAACTCCCCTTTCTATTGAGACTAGATACTTCTTTTTTGCTTGTATGGTTGCATTCTCTCATAACAAGTGTCTAAACTAATTTTTATTTGCAGTATGGACAGCATCAAATATCCAAAAACACTTATGATAGACCAAATTAGGTAACCCAAATATGGACCAAAAATCTAGTGGTTCGTGACACTTATAAATGGACAAACCGTCCCTCAAAGGTTCACCGTTTCCTGTTCTAAGGCTTCGGTTTACGCCCACCTCATCGGTCCGCATTTGGGCTCCCACCACTGGTCTCCTATAAATCGAGGCTTCGATTTACGCCCACCTCATTTGCGCTCCTCCCAGTGGTCTACTATAAACCGGTATATCAAATGTGGGCCAACGAAATCGAGCTTCAGTTTCACCAAATGCAGGCCAATGAAATCCATCCATTTATGGTATCCACCTTAAACGGCCCATCTCTACTAATCCATCACTAATCCAGTGATGGAAGGGCATCGTCTACACTTGGACTAGATCCCAGGAATCCTCTACACTTGGATTAGGTCTCAGGATTACCCTGCGTTGGATCGGATAGAAGTTACTAAAAAAGAGCATCCTTGGACCCCAAAGGTTGTTTGATCGGTGTGCCAAAGGTAGTTTGATCAATATGCGCCAAAGGTTGTTGATCAAAGTAGATTAGCTTAAAGTCCAAAGTGACTCCTACATCGTAGTCATACATAATATTCTATTGCCTGATGAGAAGAGGCAAGAAGTGACATAAAAGTGAAATTGTGGGAATTAAATTGAGAAGAAAGAAAGCAGCACATATACAAGTAAAGAAGAAAATTTGAAAATCCTAGTTGCTTCTTTAAGCAGTGATCCTATTGCTAGGCCTAAAAAGAAAGAATTAGAGTATGGACTTTGACTATGCCTTTCTTTGCTAAGAAGATCTAACATAACCCTCTTTATTAAATTAAGTTATAAAGCAAAAATACGGAAAAGCAGTTTAATAGCGGAATCCATGAACTTGCCTGCTGCCATTTCCAAGCGTTGCTTTAATTCAGACTTTGCTACATGCCTCTCATTAATGTGGCTTCCTTTGAGAATCACAGTGTGTATCTTAACTGAACGACCATGAACCAGTATCTTTGCGAAATATTGTCTGCGGATAGTTTAGGAGTGGATTTTGGTTGGGTGAATGGAACATTTTCGGCTTTAATAAGACATAAGCCTGGAATAAAGCTAATGACACGAAACCAGAAGAGCAACATTATCTATACCATTATTATGAAAGAAAACAAATAATCCAAAAGTTAAAGCTATATTACTAATAGAGAGAAATTGTACGGAATGTTGACTGGTTATCAGCGGTTACAAGTTATTATTGTTCCCATTCCGTACTAATCTAATCCCTGACCACCTCTGATCAGTGAAAACCTGGAAAGACAACTCCTTGTAAGAAAATCAGGCGCTTTAAGAAACTTTGACGATATTCAAAATCTTGAATATATTCCTTCTTTAGTTTTTTTTTTACTGTGTCAGATAATTACCGTTGTTTATATTGTGCTATTGACACCGTTTGATCTATATGGAGATATGAAACTCTTGCTGATAAAAATAAATAAAATCAAAACTTGTTTAGTGGCAAGATCTTCTTCAGGCAAAAACTTTATGGAGTGACGGAATCTCCACCGAGCGATCAAGACTCCACCGCTCGATAGAGATTGCCTATTGTTCGTTGGGTTTGTCATTTTGGCAACTCCACATTGAGCAGAAAAATGGTATATATTATCGTCGAAAGCAAATTTGGATCACGAGGTAAATTTTGAGGTCACCACACCATGCAAATTTCAGATTTTGGTAGTTTTGTGTCGTTATACAGTTTTTACCATCGTTGTAAAAGGGTAAAATAAATTAATAATGAAAATATGAAGCAGTACAACCATCAATGGTAAGAAGGACCAACATACAATGTAAATGCATTACCCAAAATGTGGCAACAATGTTAAAACAGGACACAGTTAAAATGAGCTACACTGATACGATACAGTACATACCACGACATAGTTATATAAATAGACACCATAATCTTGACGGTACAACTGTATCTAACCTTTTAAAAACGCTAGAAACACACGGGGACCGACTTATTGACCGACTAAAAAAAGAGAGTCATAGCCGTTAGGATGAAGATGTGTAGGTCAACTTTTATAACATCATTTTTGTGATGCATATTTACCATTCATATTTAAATAGTTAGTACTTCCGGTCTCTTGTCTCTTTTTGACTATGCCCCATAATCTACCATCTTTTGCGCTATGGTAATATGTGTCGTCACTTTTGTTTGACTGTGTGCACCATACCGGTACTAGTTATACGGCATCTTTTTTTTTCTGGATTTGATTTGCGAGGTGAATCTAGTTCTGCATCTGATTCGGGCCAAGTCAGATGCTGGATCGCTTGTATTTTCAATTTTTTTTTGATATCCGACTCAACTTATATATTTGGCTTAGAACTATCTGGGTCAAATTCGATTCGGATCTTATTCGCTTATCACATATCTGACTGGAATTGGAAAACTTAGAAATATCTGGGTCAAGTTCGATTTTGATCTTATTTGCTTAGCACATATCTGTCTAGAATCAAAAGAACTCTGTGATTCAACTTGAGTTAGATATAAAAAATTTAAGTTCATTCAGATGTAATTCGGTTCCGTTATTTGTTTCAAAAAACCGTTTTATTGAGTTTATAAATAAGACATGTTTTTTGTTTTTAATTCCGTTTTCAGTTTTGTAAAATCCGGAGCTATTCCCCCGTTTCGGAATTTCTCTCTAGTCAGAAACAAAACAAAATCCCCGCCTAAATTCATCATTAGAATCCTCTGAAGATATTATCTTGAAGATTTTAAATCTTTCTGAAGAACAAGCTTTATTATTATGATCATGTGAAGTAATGGATTTCAAGAAACGATTATGATTATGAAGCAGGCAAACATATACCGACATTAATGAAAAATGTAGGTGGTATCTACTCTGTTTTTAGTTACACAACTAGAAATTGTACTGATTTATTTTTCGTTTTTCCTGAAATTTTCTTGAAGATTCTCGGAAGATTTAATTTGTCTTACAATAATGGTACTTTGCGTGTTAAGCTAGATGATTCTGAAACCCAAATTGATTAAAGTGAAGCTGAGGAACAAAAAAAAATCCAGCTTGATTCTTTTTTCTTTCACTTTATTTGTTTTCGTCTTCATTAGTATCATTACTTCTGTCTCTCTCTCTCTCTCTCTCTCTCTCTCTCTCTCTCTCTCTCTCTCTCTCTCGATTGCTTCTGTCTCTCACTCTGGGTTTTTTCAATCAAGTCATTTCGTGAATATTTTCTTATTTTGGTAATAAAATCAGAACAAAGTATTTTTATCAAAAATTTCTCAGTTGTTCTTATTCTCTTTTATTTGCAATCCTTTGAAGATCAGTAGCAACATCTGCATCATTCACAATAACAGCAGCAGCAACATTGATGAGTCCCAACTAACATAGAGTAGTGTTCTTCTCGTCTGATCAATTCCATTATTACAGGTCAGTTCAATTAGTATCAGTAGGAATCCGATTTTCTTTTCTTATTTTTTCTCTCTCAAGTGATTTCAGTTTACAGATTTTTGTAAGGAGGAATCACGATCAGCATTGGTCTGATAGACTAGAATATAATTACGATTTGATCATCATTCAGTAGTAGTTTGAGGGAGATAAGGGGACAATGATTCTGATTCTCCTTCTTCTTCAAAACAAAACCAAAAAATACTATTTTTTTTCCCTGCTTCTTGTCTCCTTATCCTGTACGAGCTTGACACTGTGCATGCATTTGGGTTTTCTTTTTCTTCCTCATTCATTGATCTTAGAGGGCTTTATTAACACACCCATGTTGTAATTTCATTTCGGGTTTTTCTCTAAATTCTTTTTAGGGATTTTACTGATCTAAGAATTTTTATTCAATTTTGGGTTGAATTGGAATTTGATTGAGATCTAAGAATGTGGTTTGATGTTTGTTAATTCTTCTGCTTGAATCTGCTATATATTGGATTAATTAAAGAATGGTGCAAGAAATGTTGATGTTGATTGTTTAATTATGACATCTCAGAAAAAAAAAGAAAAAAAAAAGAGATTTTTTTTTTTTTTTTGAAGAATGAAGTTTGTCATTGTTTAAGTATTCATTTTGTTTTTTGCAGGCAGGGAATATTAATTTAGTTTTCTTATACCAAAGAAGAAGAGAAGAAGAAAAGTAAAGGAAACAAAATGTTAACATGTATAGCTTGTTCAAAGCAACTAGTTGAAGACGATGAAGGCACGCGTGGCACTCCAAGTACTAAAGAAGCCGTCAAAAGCCTGACGTCGCAGGTTCGAATCTGAACTTGAGCCCTACCCCCATATATCTCTTTTCTTTAAATCTATTCAATTCAATCAATCTACTTCTCTGACTCTCTCTAATTTAATTCAACTTCTTCTCATCTCATGATAATAATAAGTTGGTTGTTCATTCATTCATATTCATTCATAACAATAAACACCACAGAGCTCAGCAGAGTTGTCTCTAGTTTCTAGGATTTTTTGAGTCAAGGGGGACCAATAATCCTCATTGTTCAACTTTATTGAAGCATATATTGATGCATATAAGGTACTAGTACCCTCACAGCTAAGGGCACCCCAAGAAAAGAGAAAGAAAACATCTTTAACCATTCAAATTGATGATTTCTAAATTTGGTTAAATTGTCTAAAGACTCTTCATTTATCCAAGACATGGGTCTGTTTACTTCGAAATAGTAGTACCTAGTTTCGTATAAGTCTCTTCTTTAAGAAACAGAGAGACTAGTGACCACACTGCTTTTTGGGTACTACAACTTTGATCATACGATTATTTATTAGACATTTTACCGAGATTGCTAATAGGGGGTGCCAATTTGCTTGGGGGTGTACCAGAATTCAGAAAAGACTCTTGAATGTTACAAATTTGATATCCTTTCTCTAGTCCATGTCAAAACCAGGTACCCTTAGTAAAAAAGTAAAAAAGAAAAAAATTGGCATTTTCTTGAAACAAGAATTGAACTAGGGCACACCATTAATGTTGTAATGGAGTAGTGATTATCATCATCATTCATCGACATCAAATGCAAGTATGCAACACCCCCACAAAGCAAAAATTTGGTTTCCTTATGTTCAACAATGTACGAGAATTATGGTCCACCACCTACAAGAAAAACGTTGAGAGTGCGATATTGTCTACCAAGTTGCAATTCTTTCATTTATTTATCCTGTCTGTGTGATTAGTATGTATTGTAGGTCAATTCCCTCATTAAATTTAGGGACCGCCAAATATGATTAGCACTAATTACAATTTTTATAATGTGCCGAGGAGGCGCACAATCACATCAAACAAAAAGAAAAAGCTAAAGCTACAATACATGATTAGCACTAATTAGCATAGAACTTCCTGATTACTTTATGTTTAGTGTGTTTAATTTCGAATGAGATGGGAGTTCTAGAAACAAAGACACGAAGCATATATTTAAGAGAAGAAAGTTTTCAAGAGGACTACCTGAAGGACCCATGCACGAATTCTTGTTCTTTTTTAGTAGACAATATGTAAACATCTTTTACAGCCTAACTTCAGACTTAAGGGAAAGAAACCCCGGCCTAATCCTAATCCCATCATTAGTCAAGTCCACCACCATTAACGGATTCTAGTTTCAAATCATAGCAATAGTCACTCATCCTGTCTCTTTTTTTGACTACTTTACAGATCAAAGATATGGCGTTGAAAGTATCGGGAGCTTATAAACAATGCAAGCCTTCGTCTAGCACTAGGACTTCAGGTAATTATAAAAAGGGGAACCAAAGGCAGTTCACGGCGGATTATGACACGGTTTCGGAAGGAGTTAACTATCCTTACTTGAGAGGAGGAGGAAGTTCAAGTTCAACACCTGCTTGGGATTTCCCACCTGTAAATAGAGATCATGCTTCTGATACGAGGTTCAAGGGAATGTCGGGTGATGGTAGGACTCGGTTAGACCAATCGGGTAACTTGGTTCTTGTAGACGATGAAGAACCTAAAGAGTGGATGGCTCAAGTTGAACCGGGTGTGCACATTACCTTTCTTTCTTTACCTATGGGAGGAAATGATCTAAAGCGAATTCGTTTCAGGTATATTAAGACTACTATTACCATCTCTAGTAAGTTTGCTTGTTACTCCAAATTAAGCTAACTATTATGATATTTTAATACTAATTTGTAGCCGAGAGATGTTCAATAAATGGCAAGCACAACGATGGTGGGGAGAGAATTATGACCGGATCGTTGAACTCTATAATGTTCAAAGGTTTAGTAGGCAAGCTCTTCATACTCCTCCAAGGTCTGAGGATGAGGTAATTTAATTTCTTGTACTACAGATAGTTTTTTAGTGCAATCACTTGGTCTTAACATATTGAAATTTTACAGAGAGATTCATCGTACTCAAGGATGGGATCAGCAGGAGAAAGTCCAATGACACAACCAATGGGCAAAGAATGGACGCCAAAGAATTCTTACAAATTCTCTGGACTTGGTGGTGGTGGTGGTGGTGGTGGAGGCACTAAAGGGTTCTTTCCATCTGGCGACCCACTGGATCAAGGTGGTAGAGGAAGCCAACATTATGGTGGTGCAGGTTCAAGTTATCACGGTGGAGTAGGATTCAAGGGAGAAGCATCATCTATTGATGCATCTCGAACAACAACTTCATCTAGAGATGAAGCTCCTTCTATTTCTATTAGCAATGCCAGTGATATGGAGTCAGAGTGGGTGGAACAAGATGAGCCTGGGGTATACATTACAATCAGACAACTTCCTGATGGTACGAGGGAGCTACGGCGTGTAAGATTCAGGTAATTACAGCCAACAATAACCTCGATTCTTTGATACAATTCATAAGAGCACTGCCAAGTCCTGGTGAATCACAATGCCATTCTTATTTTGCTTACTACATATACTTCGCGTCTCTTTTGCAGCCGAGAAAAGTTTGGAGAAGTGCATGCGAAGTTGTGGTGGGAGGAAAACAGGGAAAGAATACAAGCACAATACCTTTAAAGTTTTCAATATTTTTTTTTTTTACAAATGAAAAGCTAAAGGAGGAGATTATATCTCATTGAGAGGAAAAAATTTACAGCACAGGTTCATCATTTTTCTAATTCTTTTTTAATATTATCAATGAACACTTCATTACTTGAAATGAAGAGTTTCGCAATGTATTAATTCTTTTTTTTTTTTTCGAAATCACACCATTTTGTAAATTTTTATTGTTTCATTTCTTGATTTTGGGTTTTCACAATATGGTTTGTTGTTGTCAATGTTAACTCCAAGTTGCAAGCTAAACGAACATCTTGTTCGAAATGAATGAACAATAATACTTTAGAGCTGAACATAGTTCATAACAATATAATCTGATTATTAAGAAACTGCAAAGCAAAACATCTTGTTCGAAATGAATGAACAAGAATACTTTAAAGCTGAACATAATTCATAACAACGATCTGATTATTAAGAAACTGCAAAGCAAAACGAAACCTAACAACTTTTTTTAGCAGTCACACGTTTGCTGACTGAGTAATAGTACGTAGCAGGACCACCACGCTTGCAAGATCAACAGAGAGAGCAAAGCAGATTCTCATCTCATGCCTACTGATTGAGGGCAAGATCTATTAATAGCGATAGAAGCTGAAAGAGAAAGACGACCAATGGACTCAGTTCCTTCTGTGACATTCTCGTTCAATAATAGAAATCACTCTCAAAAGCAGACACTGTTGTATAGAACTCTATGATGCATGTCAAAAGTTGGAACAGAATGATGGCTTTGGTCACGTATTGACAGAACAATAATGGTAAACATGTCCAACGCCCTGTAACCAAATTGGTACAAAACGAGACTCCTAGTGTGACTCTGGAGTCTGGACTCTGGAAATGTTATGTCTCATTAAGTATATACAGTCTTAAGGTAATTTGGTGAAATGTCCTTATCGAGTCTTCTCTCCCATGCCCCTTTTCCTTATCATTTTCCATTGTTTGTCCCCTCACACGAGCTTTGGGGAAAGTCTGACACTATTTTGATGTATTTGGCATTACATAAACACTCTGCTTCATGCACAATGCCTTCAATAGTAAAAACAACAGACAGACAAAAAAGAGAAATAAATAGTGTGCGACTGTGTAAGGAGGATCTTTCAGGGCATCTCTGTCATGTACCTGACAGGTGCCCTTATGAGTTCAAGCTTATTAGAGGGGCGGCCGGCATTCTAATAGGATAAAAAGAGTCGTTACATGATCATTCAAGGTGTCCCTTATCAAAATAACTGGAAATGACAAATCAATCCTCATTATTGATAACCTAATTTGGCGATGATAATTAAATTTAGTGTTAATGATTAATTTCACTTATATTAACTCAAAATCAAAACAAAATCAGATTTTTAGAGTTAAAAAGAAAAAGAGTACAGAGAAGAAAAGAAAAACTTTTGTGATATTTGTGAAACCCTAGATTTTGATTCACTCAACCAAAACGAGTGATTCCAGTGACCCAGTATACTTCTAAATTAGTTCTCATTATCTTTTCCCACTCAAAATTATCTAAACTACGTAACAAAATCAAAACTTTTAAATTTTCAGAAGAACTTACGGTTGCAATTTTGCTCGTGACCAACCGTAACTCTTAGTTACGGTTCGTAAGTTATCGAATACCAACCGTAACTGGTTAAATTTGGGGAAGATCCAATCGTAAAACCAGTTACGGTTGGTAATTAAATTTCGGCAACACCCGTAAATAAATTACGGTTGGTAACTAATGAATCGAGACCAACCGTAACTACCCTACGATTGGTGCGTCAACTTAGCTTTTTAACCGTAAATCATTATTTGATAAATTCTTAAGACACAGGATTATTTACTATTGGCATGGTTGTTTGAGTTACAAACCGTAACTGAACATATTTCTCAAAACGAAGAACTTACAGTTGGTATTTGAGTTAAAACCAACTGTAACATCAACCCAATCTACAGTTACGGTTCGTATTTGAGTTAGTACCAACCGTAACTCACATGCAACCAGAAATTTCAATTTCAATTTTAATACAAAACCATAATTTTTGATACAAAACTAACTTAAATCCAAGACAATAAACTAAACCCTAACTGGGTTTTTCCAAACGTTTGTCAAATCGCCGATTAATCGAAGACAATGAAATTTTCAGTTTTGATGGAGGTTACGGTTGATGGAGGAGAAGAGAAGAAGAAGAAGAAGATGAAACAAAAAAATTGATTTGATTTTTTCTGATTCATTAGGTTTAAAAAAATCTAATTTGATTTTGGTTGTTTAAGGTGAAAAGGGTAATCTAGTCAATTTAAGTCTCCTTTAGGACGTCCCCTAACCAATTAGAGGGACATTACTATCATACTGCCACCCCTATAATAAGCTTGTATGAGTTGAGTTAGCCCATAGCCATCAGCCTAGTTTTTTATTTTTATTTTTATTTATTTTTTGAAACATGTAACTTGTTTAACCAACTAGGAAATGATTACACAGAGGGTTTTTTTTTCTTTTTATGCTCGATAATAAGAATTTTATTGATAACATAAAGAAATGCACAGAATACGAAAAGGGACCATAAAAGATCAATAACCAAAAATACAAACGAAACTACTTTATCAAATGCTAGCTAAATCTATAAAATAGCCTTGATGCTCATTTTCTAAGCTCACTAAGACGTTTAGTGTTGTATACCAGTTGTTCTCTTTTTTCTAAACTGACCCTTTTTTTTTTTTGTCAGAGTATTAGCTGAAAAATTGAATTCCCTATAGCTATGAGTAAAAGCCCATTCAGTAGTACTGCTGCATATTTCTTTTCCATTTAGAGATTGCAAACCATGGGACTTGAAAAGACTTAAAGGCCTAAATTAATGATTTCGAGTATGATTAGAAAATTAATCTTTTAAAGCCATTTCGAATGAGCCAAATGATAGGATAAGGGAAACCCTATATGTAAATAACCACAGTCGCACGGTGTCTAACTAGTAGACAGAGGCAAGTATAGGTCGAACCCACAGGGAGTGGTGGAAATACTCTAATCAATATCTTTAATAAGATAACGAGAAACATTATTTTTGGATTTTTAGAAATGCGGATGAAATAATAAAATAAATAAAAAGAACTTAAATGCAGTGAGAAAGGTAGTCAGTAACCAGGGTCTAAAGTATCCACCATTATTTCTATTTGGTACTGAAAAGAATTCATAATCCAAAATATGCATCTACATCTTTGTTCTATTGCAACACCTATTATCGGTATATTTTCTCTACCATGACTTGCGTCTCCTAAGTATAAGCCATCAAAGTCTCTCAAGCATGACCTATCAAATTATAATGGCAAACAAATTATTGAAACTATGTATTTATAGATTTGCTATTATTATTTTGCATTGTTTAAGCATAACCCATCAAATAATTTAACCTAAACATGGATTATCAAATATTATAACAAATAAAATTGCAAACTAGATATTTATGCACTTAGGCTATTGTTTCGTACAAAGCCGATGAAGCAACAACGATTATTCAACATCAAATCAATAAAGCATAAGTATAGAATTGGTTGAATTAATTCATAATTGTCTAAAACCAAATATTATCAATTTAATCAAGGTCTATTGCTAAAAATGGTTTCAATCAAAGAACCCTTGTTACAAAATTCTATCTAGACATGGCTTTCTCAAAAAACATAAACATATAAAAGAAAAATCAATCACCAATCCAAACGAAATGGGAAAAATAAAAATGCAAACCATATTCCCGTTTCTCCTCTATAGCCGTAGCTCTATCTGTTCTCCTCTTCTCAGCTCTGCAGCCGGCTTCCCCTCTTTCTGTTCTTTACTTAGGTTTTAAAACCTTCTTTTGCTTCCAACTCCGGATCCAGTCCAAGATGTTAATTCTCTTACGCACCAAGTCCACCACAAATAGGCCACTTGAATCACTGCCCTTCGAAAATCAAACCAGCTCCGACTGCAGACAGAAAGGACGATGCCAAGAATCACCTTGTTTTAGTTTTCATTCTCGATCTCGCACCAACAGATGTGCGTAAAGAACATGGACGGCATCTGCTTTGAGTCGTCCCATTTTTGCTCAAAACTGAATATATAAAAAGATGATGTTCGATGCCTCCAAGAAATGTTATTAGATGATTGCCACGTCCCTCCTGTTTGAGATGTTTCTTGATGTTCAAATGGACCGCAAATGTATATGAATGAAATGCATGTCCCACTTATCAGTACGCCCTAGTGGAGTTCAGGTGCTTGAGTAAACAAAGCAAATTCTTTGTTTTCATTTGTGCTCTTCCCTCGTGAAATGTAGCCAAGCAGGTGGTGGAATATTAATTCCCACTATATCTGGTGCCGTGGGCAGCAGATCGGAGCTTTTAACGGCAACCACCGTTATAGTTCCTATTTTAGGTGTTCATGGTCCGGATGATCCAATTCATTTGTACTTTTTACAAAAATACTTAAAATAATATCATTAATCAAAATATCGAGTCCTACTTAATATAAATATGGGTATAAAATGTAGCACTTGCGTGCTTATCACCAAATAGTCTCAATCTTTTCAAAAAAATTCACATAGATCCCCTTTTCATCGTATTTTTCCTTTTCTTTCCTTTTCTCTTCCGCTCGCTCTTTTTTGGAAAGTTTATTTAAACTCTCATCTTCCTCATTAGAACGTTGATTAACCTTCTTAGTATGAATCTTTTGGATTTGATTCTTGCAATTAGAAAAAAGATTGGTATGGATGTGCCACGTACAAAGGAATTGTTGAGCAAGTGGAAAGACTTGACGAACGACACTTATAACTGCAGAATCTTTATCTGTAAATATAACCTGTGGCGTCTCTTCTCCACGGTAAATCAACCTCACTTGTTTCAACGCCCAAACATAGTCCTCTATTTTTTCTTTTTCCATAAAGCACCATGTAACGGTGAATGAATTTTTATCCGAAGTATGGCTTACCATGCATGTTCAGCATCAACATGTTATACTTGTTTGTCTTGTAGGTGCAATCTATGAAGAGAACCTGGTAAAAACACTGAGCCAAATCTACCATCCTTGGATGTGCAAGAAAAATATGAGTCACTTTCTCATCCGGACCCACCTTAGTTTGCATGGCGTAGTTAAGTGTTTCTGCTAACCACTCTGATTGTTGCATAATCAACCTACCATTCCATTTGATTCTCTTAACCATTGCTTTGGCGGCGTTGATTGTGGAAATGGTGGACAAGTTATCCTTATCTTCCGCCCTTATTGCATTTATGATCTTAAGTGGTCTAAATCCCTTCATCTGCCTAACTCTATCCATCTGATGTGGTTTCAACCGGGTATATGCAGGGTGTCCATATAAACTTGTGGGTGGAGGATGGTTGTGACGACCGTCCGGAATACTATACAGCCGGAATAGATCGGTTTCATGACTTCTTTTGAAAACAATCCTGAACGGGCATTCACACTTCTTCTAATTTGTTCTGTATATCCTAGTGTCTTCTTCTCATACTTGTAATTCTTGCCTTTGTAACTTTCTCCCTTCTTACCCGCTCTCTCGCATACCATTTCCATCTTGTTACAATCGACGTTTCTACTTTGAACAACCACACACATCTTCTCTTTTGCCTTAGTGATAAGTCATTCCTTGATGTCATCCTTGGTTTCCCATGTCTACATTGAGCAAACAATTAAGTTAGACAACCATGAGATCACTAATAAAATTATTTGAATATATAAATATATCGATTCGGTTAAGGTAAACGTATCAAATCAGTCATATAGTGTTGGGAGGTATCTGGACCCAATATAGATACGAGTTCTGGATGGGAGCTTTGTCGTACTACCAACTAAAAAAAACACAAAACTATCATTAGAGGGTCGTTCAGATCTTTTATGTCCAAATGACGACTCTTCATACATTAACTTTTCAGTCCTTAGAATCGTCAACAGTTTTTTGGCATATTGACGACAGGCATCTAGCATCGTCAATCAAACTTTTGCAGATTGACGACTTTTCTGACTGATATTAAGTGCATTCGTCTTATATAAGAGTCGTCAATCTGCTGAAATGAAAATTGACGACTTCGTAGGAAACCCTTTAAAGTTTGAAAAAAGTATATATTTAGGGTCGTCAACTTATAAAATTTAACAAAAAAGACTCAAGATACATGCACCATTCTGTTTACAAAGATTTAGGGTCGTCAACTTGTAAAGAAAGATTGACGGATTTCTATGAAAACTAACGACTCTTTACAAAGATATATGCACCATTCTGTTTTGTTTTCTTCTAATGTCGTTTAGTTATAAATATCAAACCTGACGACCGCTTATACATAGTCTTAGAGTCGTTTAGTTGTAAATGTAACACATTAACGACTCAAGATACTACTAGCATTTATTGGAGAATTGAACTCTACCAAATGTGGTTGAGGCAGTTGGCTCGTTCAATTCTATAAATACAGACCCATATCTCACCTCTTCCTTACCAACACCATAATTATCAACCTTCTCTTCTCCTTCTCATTTATTCATCATCCAAGAGGAAAAGAAGAGAAACACTATGACTCCCTACACTTACGAAGAGATTTGTACCATTACAAGAGCTTGGTTGGCAGTCACAAACCACTTTAAAAGTCTAGACAAAGACATTTATGAAACATCGGATGCTTGGTGGAACCGCGTATTCATCGTTTTTGTGGCGTTGGACGGAAATCGCAACTCAAGGTCTTTGAAACAAGTCAAGGAACGATTTAAGGAGATAAAATTCGAGTGTGATGTTTTGAAAAGAGAATTTACGACCATAAGGGAAGCCTTTCCGGATATGGTGGGTACTATAAGAGTAAGTATTTAAACAAGAGGTAAAACTTATCCAAAGCTTTGATCGATACTAACTAAATATGTTTGCGTTTGCGTTTCAGATGAAGAAGGCGTATGGATACTACGAGGGGCTTCGTGGGAAAAAGTTTGAATTACACGATTGCTACTTTATCTTCAATGGAACCATGTATAATTACATGCTTTATAATTGAGTGGAGAAGTGCATCGTTATCATGTATTGTATTTAACCCTATGAAAGATGTATGACTTTTACGATTCAATGAAATGGTACTATGAAACCAGAAATTATTAAAAAATAAAACAAGTTTGAGTCGTCAATATTAGAGACGTATGGAACAACGACTCTCATTTAATATGAAAGGGTCGTCCGTATATAATAATGTTAAACTGACGACCCTTAGAGTGATATCTACAGAGAGTAAAAGGTTTTTTAGTCGTTGGGTTCTAAATATATTGAGTTAACGACTCTAGATGACTTAAAAGATGGATTCGTCATCTTTTCCAAACTTGGTTAACGATTTTTCATAAATGTGGATAGGAGTCGTCAATGTTTGCAAAGTAGATTGACGATTTTTCATAACTGAAGATTGGAGTCGTTTATTTATGTGCCAATTCACCGACAACTCTCAAGGGTCGTTAGTTAATTATACTCCCGACCTAACGACCCTCACTAAGAGTAGTTCCATATCGACCATAAATCGACCACTTGGAGCACCATTCAGACAATTTAAAGAGTATAGGAAGTTTACCTGATTCTTTTGAACTTCGGGTTCTTCATTTTGAGTATTGGTTCCTTCATTTTGAGCAAAAGGATCTTCATTTCCACCATTATTCAAGGCTTCCTCTATTAACATGTCTTCATCAAACATCCAATCCATAGGATTAGTTGACACAATCTCACCATCAACACAATCATGTATGTTGTTGAATCTTCACCTACATCATTTCCTCCAATAGAATCACTCATTTCAAATAACCCTAAATTTTCCCCCGAAACTCACTTTCTTCCTCTCTCCAACACAAAAACACAATTTTTCTATTATCAAAATTTAATCCTTAAATCTGATTTTAATCTAACCAAATTAATTAACTTAACTTAATTATTAATTACCACTAATGATTTGGGGTAGTTTAGCCATTTAAAAAAATTCGGGATAAGGGATAACCCCAATTACTATT
This sequence comes from Papaver somniferum, assembly GCF_003573695.1. Taxonomy (NCBI): domain Eukaryota; kingdom Viridiplantae; phylum Streptophyta; class Magnoliopsida; order Ranunculales; family Papaveraceae; genus Papaver; species Papaver somniferum. The sequence goes on along the minus strand of NC_039364.1, from coordinate 8,967,807 downwards.
TCATGACCTTTTTTTTATCCTGTAGGTAGGACCCCCAATTATTTTTTCCACGACCCCAATTCGGCGGTGTAATATATATATTTCAGCGTATAACATAAAGATTAAACTAGTTTTAAATGATTTTACAAAAGTAATACTTATCAGATTCTTCTCTATACACCAACTCCCCCTACCAAATATCATGAATGTTCATTGTTCAATCCCTGAAAATCTAGTTCAGTGGGCCAATCCTGTAATTACTTTTTTTTCTCTATTGGGCTTAAATGTTATTCCAAAAAACACTGTACCCTGAACCTAATCTCCTCCTACTTACCCAAAATTGTCATGGCAATTAATGGAATTTGCACATTTTTAACCTATAAAGAAATTAAATTTATGAAACGATTAGGCCATTTATTGTGTTGCATTTGTTGACTAGGTACGCTGTCAAAATCATGAGATGCAATGAACCAAAACTATTGAAGTTTGAACTTTGAACTACCGCATTCCAGTTTTGCAGTCATTAATATCTTTTCCCCCACAGCCCGGCACGGCCCGTGAATGACACAAAAGAACGTAATGATCTGCTATGCTCCTTAAACTATATACTTCGATGTTGAGAAATCTCGAGAGGGATCTCATCCGTTCATATTTCAGATTATGTGGCCGATGATTCATAACATTTATGATCTAGATAAAAGGAGTTTCCAATAAAAGATTTTAAGTTTTATCTCGAAGGACTATAAAATCTATAGCATTTATGGTTAGATCACCCAAACTTCCACGAAAAAGGCTTTGTATTAAATTTTTCGATGTTTTCTCGTCGGGTGTAGAAGAATAAAACGTATATCATGGTTGTTTTCTTCTGATTTGCGATTTGGATCTAAGTCAAACCATAACTCATTGCGAGTCAGATGTCAGACCTCTTGTTTTCTATTTTGAGTTACATCTGACTCGCCCTCTGGCTCAGACATAACCCCTGATTCAGACTTGTTTGAGTTAGGTATGAAAATCCCCCTGACTAATGGGATCTAATTATGGACTCACATATTTTGAAGCCGGATAAGTCAAGTCTAATTAAAAAACAAATATATTAGATCAGATCAAGATGAATCAGATAATTTCATTCAGATCTAGACGACTGAGATCCAGACGACTGAGATCTTAGTCAGGAGTAAACAAACAAGGTAGTACTCTGCCATTCATCCGCATTGTTTTCGATAAGACTCAAAACCCTTGACCAGCCGGGCCCCCACAGTATCTAGTTAGGGTACATCAAACTTTGAAAGGCATGTTCACACACCATAGGAAAACTATTTGGTTCATGCATCTGTGATTCTTTCTTCTCTGTTTCTGTAACAGTCAAAATTCATCTCTCTCTCTTCAATTAATCCTAATAAAATCTAAACTTTCATTCCCTATATATCTGAATCACTGATTCCATTCTTTGTTCTTGTTTTCTCACATTGAATTTTATAATCAAATTCCTTGAGGTTTTTTCTGCAAAGTGGTGGTGACTGGTGCGAGTTCTAAGATCTTCAGAGAATCAAAAGATCATAACAAGTTTTTCCATTTTTTGAAGGTAATTTTACTACATTTTCTTCTTCAATTTGATTCAATTCTGAAAACTCAGGTTTTGTTTCTGTTAAAGTTTCAATCTGTAGAAGAAAATTCTGAATCTTTTTGTGTGTTCTGTAGTTCAGTGGCAAGTTCTGTAATTTTGATTGTTTAGGGGATTGTGTGGTTGGTTCAAATGCTGATTTAAGTGTGAATTCGTAATGGGTTTTGTTTATTTTGATGTTTTTATTTGGTTAATTTTGGAATTTTTGTTGTTTGAAATAATTTCCTAATTGAAAAAATTAAAATCAAATTGGTGGAGTATTAGTGACAATGCTTGAATTTATCTTGATAATTTAGGTCTGTATTAGTTTCTGTAATGACTTTGAAAGTTAGGGTATAGGGTTTATGTGGGAGAGATTCTGCCAAGATATCTCTATCGTGCAATGTCAGTATTTTGCAATTACTAATGGTATGAAGATTGAATGTTTTGTGTTTGTACTGATCCGGAAGAGTTATACCTAAACTAGTAATTGTTGTTTCGTTCATTGTGTTTGAGTTGAAATCATTTGGTGTATTTGAGTTAGAGATTCACAGTTGATTTTACGTTACTTTTTTAAGATGATGAAAGATTCTTGGCTCTATCCTAGATAGTTTCGTTTCTATGTGCATTATTTGCATCCTACGGAGAATTTCTGAACAGTGTATACTGGGAGGTAGAGAGAGTCAAATTTTTATGTCATGGTTATGAATCCAATTTTCAGAAAAATGATTGTTGATTGAGAGTGTAACTCAGTTTGTAGTTCCGCGAATAGTTTCCGGTAACTCAGTAATAACCAGTGTCTTGTTGTTATGGAATTTTTGTGTTGATATGTGGATACTTCATGTAAATTGAATGCCAATAAACTGAATTGTTCCCTGATAACAGAGTTTGTCTAATGAGATATGTTCAGTTCTATTTTCAATTTGAGCAACATGAAACTGATAGTTGTTTCTGAATTCTAAGTAAATTCTATTGAACATGATGATATCCTTAATTCGGTCTTTTGATTTTGTTTATATTCGGTATCAACGGTTGATCCAGTATATTCTTAAATGCAGATTTTCAATACTTCAATTTTCATTTGAAGTGATTGGTTTCTTTGTTGGTGCAGGGATTGGGGCACAAAGACTTGAATATCATTCATAGTAGCTTGACATGGTCATCCTGCTACCTTGGAGTTCATATCAAACAACATGTTCCCTGGAAGGTTTTCACTGACGGACCACAAAGTGGTAGAAGATACTAGTTCCGAAGAAAGCATATTTCACGATCTTTGGCCACTTGATGAAGTCGATCCAACAAAAGCTAAATTTCCATGTTGTTTAGTATGGACTCCACTTCCTGTGGTGTCATGGCTGGCACCTTTCATTGGACATGTCGGTATCTGCCGAGAGGATGGGACTGTCTATGATTTCGCGGGATCTAATTTTGTGAATGTGGATGAATTTGCATATGGTTGCGTAGCCAGATATGTAAAACTCGACAGAAAACAGGTATGCTTTCTTGTGAATTATATATCCAAAGGCCATCTTTCAAACTTATATGCAGTATTTCTTTGTCACCTTGATCTGAATTGATTTCGTCAACGAAATCTACTGCGCTATAAGCATGAGAAACAACATACATGAGTCTTTTCTGTATCATGTTGTAGTTTGTTTTGGGAATGAGTTTTTCTAGACCCTGTCTTCTTGGCTTCCAAAATTTCAATGTTAAAAGACGTCACTTCTGATAAAAGAGTTTTGTTTTTTTGCTTTTGTAAGCTTTGTGATTATTTTATTTTTTGTTAGAATTCTTTGTTTTACCAGGTCCATTAGAAAGCGAAATATGAACGATTTGACATTTTGATATAAACTACGAATGAGGTCATTTGATTAATAGTCTTCATGAATTTGTAACAAACAGTGTTGCTTTCCGCCAAACTTGTCGGGCCACACATGCAAGCATGGGTATAAACATTCAGAGAATGGAACAGCCATAACATGGGATGATGCATTACGTTCGTGCATGAGTCACTTCGAGCACAAATCATATAATCTCTTCACATGCAACTGCCACTCATATGTTGCCAACTGTTTGAACCGTCTCAGCTATGGTGGAGACTTGGGCTGGAACATGGTCAATGTCGCAATTCTGGTGCTGTTAAAAGGGCAATGGGTTAACATCATGGGAATTGTCAGGTCATTCCTCCCTTTCTTCGTGGTTTTCTGCTTGGGAATTTCAATGGCAGGATGGCCTTTTGTTTTTGCGTGGTCTGCCTTTTCTTTTCTTCTTATGACTTGGTTTCTAGTTGGTACTTACTGCTTCAAGAATCTCCTTGATTGCTAACCCACGAAGAATGTTTCTGTGATCATTCTTTTTTACATACCAGTAACTAATTCGAGAGTTTGTAGTTGAAGTTAGTGACTGAAAGAGAACAAGAATTGTACGTATCTGATCGTTGCAGGAAATGGGCATCTCTTATATAAACTTCAACATATCAATTACATTATACAGTAGCTGTTTTTTTTATTACTCTTCTCGTGAAAGTTTTTAGCGCTACATTTCTTGAACTATTCGCCTATATCCAATAGTTTGTGTTGAAAATTGAAGGAGCTTAGTTTCAAGTTGCAGGCTTGAGCAGGAAAAAGTTTTTTATGTCAGTTTGCAGAAGTTAAGCTTTTCCTAAAATTACACCTTGTTTACACTTCCCAGTTGGCAGACATGAATAAGACCCAAGGGCTGCTTTTTGTTCAAGACGATGCATTCATTATGTAGTTTACACTTTAGTTGGTATATTTCACCTAAGTTTTTTGATCTCATTAACTCAGTCTAATCTAATTTATGTTAGAATTCTTAGTCAGTACTGAGGTAGTTAACGCATCATAACCAACATGACCTAAGTATGAAAGAAATGTACCCGAAAGACTGGTGTCTTAATAGAGATTACCACCACTTACATTTCTGGTTCAATTACCATCATTCTATCTTTTCTGGACGGGCAAGTGGCAACAGCTGTTTTTGCTGCAACAATGTCCTGTCAGCCACCTGAAAGTCACTCGTGCAATTTAGTTGTTTCTTCTGGGTAGTCTTTCTGTACGTTGGCATCATGAAAAAGATGGAAACAACTGTTGTGGACTACTGCATTTTGAAAACAATTAGTCATATGCCCAGTGACGGTGATCAGCCGCCGGCTGTCCCACCATTGCCGTCTCTACAGTCAACGGCATTTTGGGTCTTAGATTCAATGGTTGCAAATAAATAAATATTATTAAGATTTTGATTACTCAAGTCGGCAATATGTGGAGGACTAAGAACAAAAAGTTGATTTGACTTAACTAGAGATTTTGGTACACTCAGTAGTGTAATTTGGTATCCCAGCAGCAATCTTGAAAGTTACAGCTGCAAATTCTTTCCCTCATTTAGGGGAATGTTCATGAATGGTTGAGGAAATCAGAAATGTCAGTACCCCAGCTGTTGTTATCAACTTTGTGTTGAGTGCACACTTGCGAGTTGCAAATAAAGACCATGAGTGCTGCGAATAGTAAATGAGGGACCTCATATATGCAAGTATGCCAATTTGATCGGTTCATTCATGTGTTAGATCGATGGAATGGAATTTTAAATCGTACTTTTCAATCTTTCAAAATAAAAGATAGAGAGATTTTCACCGTTCTTTTGTTTAGGACCATTGAAAGAGGAATATTTAACCCAGTACACAAAAAAATGGAAAAACAGATACGAGTCAGTTGTATTGCTTTCTGTCCTTGCACACCATAATCCACTCTTGGGTCAAAAAAAAATCTGACCAAGAGAATTGTGCTCTAGAAATTTTCTGGAAGTGAAAGGAAAAAACAATTATGATGGACAATTAACATCTCCAAGATATAGATCGTTCCACCGCTCTTAATGCTGAGAGCAGAGCCAGATCTGGACAAGTGGAGAAATTACTTTCATTACCAATTCAGCTTCCAAAGGGTACCTGTGTAAATAGAGTGTCACAAAAAATCTCTAAGATTTGTTCAGATATTGCCCATTTTACTGTATCTAGTTTTGAGTTTGAAACCTATTTTGGCTCCATGTCTACGTTCAATTCAACCATACTTTCGTTCACAAGATGTCAAGAACAAATATAATTTTATAATGATGACAAGAATATCCAGATTCAGAAAAGAGTATGACAATGAGACAAAGATGATAAAGGGTCAGCTGATACTCTATGTAGCAAGTACAGAGCATACCACACCTCCCAACTCTCTCCAGAATTTCATTTTACCCGGTCTTCCTAGAGAATTCATCTTAGTTCCCTCACTATAGCCTGGATAGTGCCAGTACGGGTTCATTAGATGAGGTGAATAAGGAATCAGCAGGGGAAACACTAGGGAGATTGTTGAAAGGAGAGATTAAAGATGAGGAACTGAAGAAGCTACTAAACAAAGGCTTAATTCGAGAAACGTCTGCAATGGGGTTATAAATCATCTCAACAAGAACAACTCAGATTTCATTAAAATTTAAAATTTAAACCTGACAATTTATGTAATTCAAGTGACAGAAGCTAATAGCAGTCACTCATGTTAATGTGTCCAATGACCATGGTTTCATTTGTTTCTATGACTGACGATGTCTACTCTATTGACATACATCTGGATTGTGTTCAACTGACAGCTATTGATGCACATGCTTAGGATGATATTCAGATGTAAACAGTCAAGAGTGCGTTTTGTAGACATGTTATAGGTGTGAGAGCAAGATTACTTGTGCTGTACTGACTAACTCATTTGACTGTGTAGCCTTGAAAAAGATGGAAATGTCAGGAGAGATTGAGACAATGAACAAGGAAACCTATGAACTACCAACAGAATTCTTAGAAGCAGTATTCGGAAAAAAGTATCAAGCAAAGTACAGCACACAGAACATTATCATACTTTCCGCTATGATTTCTTTCATAATTCTCATTTTCTTAAAACAGTGAATGCAGTGGGAAGTTACTTAAGCATGAATCAGCAACAATAGACGAAGCAGAAGAAGCTTCACATGAATTATACTGCAAGAGAGCACAAATCAAAGATGGACAAACTGTTGTTGTCATTGATTGCGGTCAAGGTGATCTAGTTATATAAATTGCTCTGAAATATAAGAACTGTCATGTTACAGGGCTCACTAATTCAAAGCCACAAGTCAATTACTTACTCAAGCAAGCAGAGTACGTATCTATGAGTAAACAACATTGTAAATCATAGACGACTAGTATTTCAAAAGAAAAAATATATATAACTTTCTGAAGCAGCCTCTTTAATATCTAATGCTCCCTATAACTCTATCTTACACTATTATTTCATATGGAATAATATCTTTCAATAGGAAGGTTGGGTTGACAAACGTCAACGCCATACTAGCATGTGTTACTCAATATGAATCTGACAAGACATACGATTGTCTACTTATGATTGAAGCCATAGAGGTATACTGAATCATTCTCATTAGCGATTTATCACCAAATTTTTCTTTTTAATATAGAGAGAAAAACAGAAAGACCTCTGCGAAAGCTGAATATCCTTATCTTTTCATGTTTGTAGCACATGAAAAAAACATACAACTGTTTATGAAGAAACTATCATGGATGATAGAAGATAATCTTCTCTTTGTGGACCATTTAATCACTTTTTTGAGGTCAAATAATTAACTCGTCTAAATAGATATATGAGGAAAATTCATGTTAGTTTCTAATGTGTGTTTTTCAGTTAATAATCCTCTTTTGACATTTGGCTGGTTTACAGGCAGTCGACGAGGATGACTGGTACTCAGGTTTCATCTTCCCCCAGGTTGTGTAAAAATACTAGCTGCTAATAGTCTCCTCTATATCCAGGTAAAATCCCAAGTAATAACCACTAAATGGTAAAGCTTCATGGTGTTTCAGAGTTTCAAATGATGTGCACATAATATCTACATGCAGGATAATGTTTCAGTTGTGGATCATTGGGTTGTCAATGTAATGTACATGGCTCGTTCAGTGTAAGAATACTTCTGACAAAAAAAAAAAAAACTACCCAATTAATGGGATGAATTCATCCTTGGTGCATAATGCATAAATAATCAGTTTATGATAAAACCAGAACAATGAAACAGACCAACAGAAAAGAATCTACTCAAACTATAAAATGGCTATTTAATGGGAAAAAAATATTCAATACAAAAAATCTCCGTTGGGAAGCATAGTACTGATATCCATATCTGAAACGGGCATGCCTTTTACCAAACTTTTCGATGCATCATTTTGACTCTTCTAAAGAAAAATTCTAAAAGAAAAATTCTCTTGACTGCAGAGACCTTTAGAGAAAAACGCTAGACAAAAATAAGGAAGCTGCAAAAGAAATTTTATTACCTGGACTTGGAGGAAGCCACGAAGCAGTGAATGAACTCGTCACTCACATTAGAACATTCTGTGTGGGAGGGTACGAACAATTCCCAATGAATAATGGAGATGAATGGATGGTTGCACAGCTTCTTTCCAAGAAGAAGGAATGAGAACTGCATTTTTCCAAAGTTCTGTAATGATGTAATTCTCTGATTGTGGGTTGTATTTCAGGGGTTTGGCTTGTTTTTGTTGTTTGTATCTCTACTTACTTTGGATTTAAGGTTTGAAGAATCAGCATCTTAATGTTATCATGTAATGGATTTACAAAAGCACAATGTTGAGAAAATTGTACCAAAATCTGCTTCTTCCTTCTGTCTAGTGTTGAGATAGAATCTTCTGTGCACGATGACCGTTTTGCCAAACAGCAACCACAATGACAAGTACCTAGATATCTCTTACTTCGTTTTGCAGCTTCTTCAGTTTATCATTGTTTTCTGTCTCCTCGCTTGAACTTGCTCTTTCACCAGATTCCATCGTTTTAACATCCTTTTCTCCTAATATTTTCAATGAAACCAAAGTATTCTTGTGAAGGATTTCCTGAGAAACAGACTTGCCCAAACTCACATCCATTGTGGCAGATGATGCTTTTGGATCGTAACTACAAATTTCGCCATCCCCGTAGCACAAAAACCTACCGCTCTTCGTAAACCCAAATGCCGCCAATACATGACTATCAAAACTAAACTCTTTGCTCCATCTCAGGTCATTATAAGTATCTTTATTCTTCTTCAATAACCATATTTCAGAACTACTGGCAGTGGGATGATAAATAGTACTTAGAAAATCACCTAAAACCCTTAAACAAATTCTAGAACGTGGAACATCTAGTGTCCAACAAGGTGGTGCTGGAAGTTCACTGAACTTTTCGTCACTCAAATGGAAAGCAAGAATGGTTCATGTGTGGTGGTTTTCCCAATGAATTGCCCCATTTACAAACTTACCAGAAAACTTTCTAACGTATTCCATGTGACGTCCATCGTTCTCGCATCTCTCCATCCAGTGCCACTGCCAAGAGTGTATACCTCAACAATCCCAACATTTGATTATCCCCCAGACTCATATATCCTAACAACCTAGTACTCATTGGTGGAAAGAACCTAACCAAATCCAGTCCACCAGTAATCTCCTTTAGATGCTGGAAGCATAATACATTTTCTGGTGACTGGATTGCAGATATAGGCAGGCACACAATTATCATCCTCCCATGAGTCGAAGCAAATTAAACCATTATATGAGAACCAGAAAAAAAGTAATCCATACATGGAAGGTTTAAATCCATCCTTGTTTGTCTAATAAAGGGTGTCTCATCATGACCGTTCTCTTCATACTCAGTATAATAAAATTTAGCAAGCCCTTGTTCAAACATCGTAATAATAAAATTCAACTTACTAGAATCATCACCAGCGGAATTAAGATGGTTCAAGTGCATCTGAGAGAAGGATGGAAGACAAACAAGATCTCTCCAGGGTTTACAAACAAATTTACACCCTAAAACACATTCAGTTGGTAATCGAGTTAGAATTTCAAATGTAATCTCTTTTAGTAGATCGATTATCCGTCCCATCATACGAAATTTTTGATTAGAGAAGAGTAAATAGTTAATTGAATCACAATTTTTTTCTAGGGTTTTTCGAGGAGGAGAAATGGGGTTTGATTTTGCTGCAGAAGTAAGATAAGAAGAGTAAAAAAATGAGTTGGTTCGACTCTACTTCTAGTTATAATTCTAATTTAACAAAACGTGTTCATGAGTCTATTGACAACGTTTTTTAGGGCTAAACAACGATATTGCTTTTCGGGTAAGCCTTTCAAAAAGCAGTTATATCGTGTTTGATAACTTTTCTTACAGGGTAGGTTGATTCCTATGTACATGTCAAACAACTGATTTTATTATTTTGGCATCCATTATGGCTATGTCAAAGTGCCAAACATATTTGCCTATATGTCAACTATAACGTATATGCATACACGACGGACTTTCCAGCAAGAGACAGACAATCCATCACTAGATCGTCAAAATATCGTTCGTTAGTCTTTCCAGCGCCAGTGATTCCCAATATCAAACTCATTTCAACTCACGCCAGAATTTCTAAGCCTCTCTAGAGTTTTTCAATCTCTCAATCTTCTTCAAATCTAAAACAATCACATCTTGTCTACAATTCTTAATTTCTTGTAATATGGATTCACAATCTCAAAGTCAAGCCAAAGATAAAAAAAAACAAAGTCCGTGGTGCAAAATATAACCTCACAGAAGATGAATTCATTTGTCATAATTATGTTTTTTAACCCAAAATTGCATCGATGGTGCACAACAACATGGTAATACCATGTGGGAAAACATATTTCATAAATATGAAGCGCAAAGTATGAACATCAATTGTCGTGATGCAAAAGGGTTGGCAGGATGCTTCATTGTAATCAATAATTAAGGAAGTCGCCTCTTATATTAAATTAATAATGCAAGCCAAGAGAGGTCATGAGAGTGGTCTTGTGGATGGTAATGTTGAAAGACAGGTTCATACAGATTGGCAGCGAAAACATGGCAAACAGTTCGTTTTCGAAAGTTAATATCATATTTTGAAGGTGTTGAACAAATATAACATGATTTATAAGGGCTGATACCAGCTCTACTAAAGGATGATACCAGGCCATATAAGACAAAAAAATCTTGGTGATCCTGATCATTGGATCGATGGACTGGTATCATCCCCTAGTAAAGCTGGTATCAGCCTATATAAATCATGAAAAATAATCCAGAATTGTTAGCAGTTAATCAACAAGTACCTAAAATGTCACCATACAATTCTGCTCTCTCAACACCAAATTCTTCACCATTTTCAACCAGTCCATCAAATTCTTAACCAGATACCCCAAGAAACACAAACATCAACTTAATTCTCAATAATGATGATGTTAATAAAAAACTTCTAGGAAGAAAAAGAGCAAGACTTCCTAGAAAATCATCACAAGAAGGTGGAAGCTCCAATGGATTTAACATGACGGAGTTTATGGAACATCAGAAGACCGCCGAGAAGCAAAGAATGGTTGATAGGAAATTTCAAAACACGGAGAGTAAGAAAAGTCGTCTTTCTCAAGAAAAATTTGTGAATGACTATGACAAGCATAACATTCTTCAAGCTGACACTTCAATTATTAACCCCCAACAAAAACATCCGTGGCATATCGGATTGAAAGGATTCAAGCTGGATTTAATGACAACCAACCTGCTGGTATTGATGATGAGGATGAGTTCGATGTAGTAGAACCTCTAGATAATTGGTATATTAATTTAATTTTTATTTTGAAGTGTCACATTTTAATTTGATACGTTGTTGTTGCATTCTACTTAATATTAGTTTGAAATAAAAAGTTGATTAATTTGAAATGAAAAGTTGATTAATTTGCATTCTAATCAACTTACTAATTAGACTAAAATACATACCTAAAATAATTAAGCTAAAATATATAACTTAGTAATTAAACTAAAAGACATAACTTAATAATTAAATGAAAATATATAACTAAATTACATAACTTAATAATTACGCCCACAAGCTCTTCCATACTCTGCCGAAAGATTCGCTCTCAGATCGTCTCTTAAACTGTCATACAAATTCTGGTTCTGAATGTAATTAGTCATTTGAGCATAATTTCTTGTAGGAACGCCTTTTTGTGGTTGAATCTCAGGCCTGAGATCTTCATCTTCATTGTTAGTCAACTCTTTATCGCGACGGGTTTCCTGAATTACCATGTTATGAAGAAATATGCAAGTGACCATAGTCTTGTGCATTTCACGAGCACTCAACCCACGGTATATGGCCCACAAATAATAGCGAACTTCCTCTACAAAATTCCAAAATCCGTTCTACATCCTTCCTCACTTCCATTTGGCGGTCGTTAAAATGCTGGTACGAATGGACCAATGCACCGGAAGGGGGCTAACGGTAACATTGAACTAAGATGGACCATTTTGGATAGATACCATCCGCAAGATAATAATCATGAGTGTACTGATGGCCTTTGATCACGAAATGGACTTGGAGACAAATTTCATACTTCGGATCTTCAAACATAGGAGACTTGTGCAAAACATTAATATAATTTTGTGAACCCGGAACACCAAAAATAAGCATGTCATATCCAACAACCATAAGAAGCAACAACTTCAATGATAACAGTTGGTTTTGGATAATGACCCTTATATTGACCGGACCAATAAATAGGGAATCCTTTCCATACCAATGCATACAATCAAGACTACCTAACATTCCTGGGAATCCTCTTTCCTCATTCACCCTCAATATTTGTCTAACATCTTCCTCGATTGGTTTTCGTAAATATGTTGGACCAAAATGAGTAATCATTACTTCACAAAACAATGAAAGGTAATTGAATGAAGTTTTTTTACCCATACGAAGGTTCTCACCATTCGCATACGCTGGTCTGCCAAAATATAGAATCCTTAAAGCCGAAGTAGATTTTTGTTCGGAACTATGACCTCTAATATTCAGTGCATCAAACTTATATTACTAAATTGAGGTTATACTCGACAAAACTCTTCAATAATACTTTTCACCAGATGCCGAGGCATGTGGATTCGACCTTGAAAATATTGATCAGACTACATATAATTGGGAAGAAAATAATCTTGTATCAGCTTCTGGTGGTAAAATTAAATACGCGATTGGGAGATATATAGATTAATTGGGGGATATAAATTACTACACCCATCCCTAGAGTGTTTCTAAGGGTTTTTTTTTTGGGGCGAAGTTATTATGTTACCCTTAATATTAAATAAAAACCTAGGGAATATATTGTATCATGGTACACATATGGGCTTTGGTGACAGTTCACAATAAGAAACCATGACAGTTCACGAATGAACTGTCACAAAAGAATAGGGTATTAGATATATGTAACAGTTTTCAACTAAAACTCACACCAATAGTGGGCAACAATAGTGACAGTTTTTAAACTGTTACCATTCTCAAGCTATTGTAACTGTTCTCAATAAAATATGTTATCAAAGTGAGACATTATAGGTAACAGTTCTATAAATCACCGCCACTTCCATTTCTAGTGACATTTTCGATAAAAACTGCTATTATTCGTATAATCTAACCCAAGGCATTCTCAAATGCATGATGTTGTCAGTTAGTTTCCTTATCTACTGGTCGTGGTTTGGTTTGTTAGTGGGTCTCTCACTCTCTCTCGACCTTCCCTCCTCCTTTTTGTCGAAAACCACAAAAGAAGAAACATAAACACAATTCCCCAATACCACCCATCTTCCATTAGAGATAAGATATCGTATCTCTTTAACAACTCTGATATATGTACAGGCATATATCATCTCTTTCTTCTCATGGTTTTTTTTTCTTAGAAAAAACTGGAATCCTCAATCTAGGGTTTCATTTTGCTTCGATCCTTATCTTCACTATCAATCTCGCTTGATCTGAATTTTCCCGTTTGTTTTTGTGTACAGGAAACGAGCTTTGAAGCTCTCTATCTTTGATCTCCATTAGTAGCTCCATAAATCTCTGGAATTTTTCTGTCAGGAAAAAAGTTGCGGTCCTGAGTTAGCTGCTGATTGGGTTTTCGATGGTGGTCCGAAGATTCTCAAAATGGGATTTCTTACCAGGTATAAGTTTTCCATTCTCGGGCAAATATGAAAAATGCCCCAAAATGGGGTGTCACCTTGTAAAAATGCCCCGGACGTTTAGAAATAGTGAAAACTACAGACACACCTATTCTTCAGATTTTCTCTACTGTGAAACCCACCGACAAAAAACTTCAGGCGCGCACCCATTCCCTCGGTGAAAATTTCTCTCACACCCAGAATTTCTAAAATTGTTTCTTCGCTTATTCTTCCTCGTTTTTCTTTCATGACTTCTTTTATTCTTCGTCCTCTCTCCTTTAATCTAGGAGGTTTTTGTTCGATCAATCGTTAAACCGATTTTGATCAAAAATCATTATGCAGAGAGATTCACAGATGAAATCAGAGGTGAAGATCGAGAAGATGATGATTGAGTAAATGGGTGATATTGATTAAAGTCATGGACAATATAAGAGATTTGTTTCTGAAGATTGAGATTAGAAATCAGGGTTTCATAAGACCTGAGTTTGTAAATGAAATCAGGGTTTCATAAGATTTGGGTTTTTATGGAACTGATGTAGGTTAAAGAGATGATTCAGAGTATGAGATGGTTTTAATTTAGTTTGTCATCAACCAAATTCTGGGATTTTTGTACTCGGGTTCAAATTAAGTTTTGTATGGAATTCAGACTACAAGCAGGTGAAAATGTTGTTGGTTGTAGAAAAATGGGAAGAGTGTTTATGCTGTTTGGTTTGTATGGGAGATATTGAAACAAGAAAGAAGGTGATGATGATGTTATGACTGCATAACCTATCATGCAGTCGAGAAAATGTCTGTATAACATGTAATTCAGCTGTGAAAATGGATGCATAACCTGTTATGCATCTACAAAAGTTAATGCATAACTTGTTACGCAGTCCAAAAAATGGTTGCACAACACGTTTATGCAGCAACTTTTTTGTTACTATTGAAACCAACAAAACAAAGACTGCATAACTTGTCATGCAGCTACAATAACATATGCATAACCTGTTATGAAATCATGAAAAAGGATGCATAATCTGTTATGCAGTCATGAAAATTGATGCATAACCTATTATACATCCAAAAATATAGCTGCATAATACATTATACATCAATTTTATTTGTATGCACTAAAAGCAACCAAAACAATGGCTACATAACTTGTTATTCAGTTGAGAAAATGGTTGCATAATTCGTTATGCGTCTGTTGTTTCTGTTGGATTCAGACATATACAACGTTTTAGTGGATGCATAAACCAAAATAATAGATGCATGGACAAAAATATAGTTGCGTAACGTGTTATGCAACTTTTGTGGTGTATGCATATTGTGTTATGCATCTTTTTTGGAGGCTGCATAACGAATATGTAGTCAGTTTTCGAAAATATTCCCTAAAATGATGATCACCTCTGATTTTTTCGTGAAAAACAAAAATTTGATATTGTTGTTTGGTACTCGTTGTGTAGCTCTCTTAAAAAGATTTTCAACGATATAAAATTTGTAAAATTCCAAGGCGCGGATTTTTAGATATGTTATATCCAAGTTGCGTTGCCAATTATACCCCTGAAAAATTAGGCTGCATAACGAGTTACGTCTGAAAAAATAGTATGCATGACAAGTTATGTATTGATTCTTAGTAATTTCCGATAATTTTGGGTGTCACTTTATCTAAAATTAATTTTGGGCCTGACAATAAGAATATTATCTTTTTTGGGCATGTGCCTAATTTTCCCAAAGAAGTCAAAACGCCCCAATCTGTTAGTTTAAACGTTAAAGAGAGTTAAACGGTCAAATTTCCAAGCGTGCGAAATCTCACGTGTGAAATAATTACGTAATTATCCCTTCAGAATTAGATTAAAATCACAAGCGCCACGTGTACTTGAATCTAACAGCTACATTAGAAAGACTGATGCATGGGATGTGCACGTGCGACATATTATATTACGGAGTTAACCTTGTCTTCATCTAAAATGACTGACGTGTCCAAATTAGGGAGATTGCGACACGTGTTTAGTTCAACAGATGTACGGTGAGGTTATTAAATCCAGCTTTTTACAGAAATTCCTTTGCATCAGTAAAAATGACCAGTCTCAGGGCTGTATAAACCAGAACCAAAACCGTCATATACAGTTTCTGAAAATTCCATTGAACCACGGTTTGGTAAAAAACAACAGTTTACCATTGTTTCATCTGTCACTTCCTTCGTACTTTAGAATTCAAAATTGTGAAAGAGTGTCAAAAATGTAAAAGTGAGTGGCACATTCACTTGTATTTCAAAAAGAGAGTAATATTTCTTTAAGTCATGGACAAAATCGGTATCAAAATGATAAAACTATGATTATTAAAAAAAAAATGCACAACAAGCATCGAACAAGCATAAAATAAGAACAGTTGCACCCTTTGGCCTTCTGTAATCTAGTATCCAGCATCTCCTCTCACAACATAACCTCGCACCCTCATGGTACCTGCAACGCTAAGCAGTAAAATGAACAATAAAGTCCACAAAATAAAGCTAATAATACATAAAAAGTACCACCAGAAAGGGATGGATGTTTCAAGTTCAGTAATCTCAAGTACAAAAAGTTCAGTAAGCACCACCAGAAAGGGCTGGACATTTCATTTCCATTTCACTACAGGTTGATAAAACCCACATCAAAGTACCTCCAAATACCCATCCCCTACTACACTAAATAACCAAACATCCTTCCCAATAGAAAAACAATCCCGGCAAAAGAACCCTCTAATCCTAAACATTTAATCTCCCCCATAATGCCATCAAATTTCATTACTCACTACAGGAAACACTAAATTTCTCACACATTTAAGACTTTTCTACTCCACACTTAATTAAAGAACCCCTAAACCTTTAGAATCGGAAGATGCATTATACAAGAAAGACAGCCAATATATTAAGCTCAAGCGTCAAAGATTCAAGTCCATTTCATTTGGATTCACTACAAGCTTGTAAAAATGATAACACAAACTCAAACATCAAGATTCAAGTATCCCCCGCACACCAACTCCAATTAAATCCATTTTTGTTTCATTTCCTCCGGATACAAAATGGTAGTACAATGTCGCAAATGGAAGTAACCTCTAGACTAAAATCTACAACATACTTATATTCAGACCCCAAAACTGATTCCCAAAACAGTAACCTAGAAACGTCCATGAAAGTGAATTTCCAACACACACCATAACCTCAATCAAAGTTCATTTTAGCTTTGAATTATTCTGCTATACCGCAAGCTCATACAACTCATACTAAATTACCCCCAAATACCTAATCCTTTGACATACAATCTCCAACCACCCTACTCACCAAAAGAAACTAACCCGAGAAAGGACACCCCTGATCCTAAACACTCAATCCTTCAGATGAAGTCATCAAATTTCATATATCTCATATTTAACAACACAGCATACCAAATTTCTCATACCAAGTTCTGACCATTCTGATAAAAAATTAATCAAATAACCCCAAGAATGAATGCAGCAAGAATTTCAACAGAGAGATAGGGAGAAGTAAATACATACGTTTAAGGGTTTGAAAAACGAGAGCGAAAGTTGCTTTCTTGTTTCTTAACATCTCCTTGGAATACACTTTTCAATACTTTTGTTGCTTCTTTTCTACCAAGTGCGACTATGACATGCTTCCCTGAGCCAGCCAAGTGCATCCACAAGAGCACAGGTGAGGACAAGAAGCGAGAAAGTGTCTGCAATGAAACAAAGACAATAATGAACAACAGTATCAGTTACCCCTTGAATCAATATACTTAAAACATAACAAAGACATGGTATGTAGCATGGCTGCAATCTCTAAATTTAATTCCTCAATTGTTATTGCTCATCCCAAAGCCGAAGAGACGAGCACAAACATATGACAAATAATGTTTGTTTCTGTCTGCCAACAACAGGTTGGACAACCTAAAATATGGAACTGCAGCAAGCTAACTGAATTTTCTCTAATGCTCAAATAGGTAATAAAGAATTTTGTGGTTAGGTTCATTGCACATTTATGCTCGCTGCCTTTGGCAAGAGAGGAAGTATGCGTTACTGGTCTAGAAAACATACGGGAAGGATACACATAAAGACTGCAAAGGAAAGGATACACATAAGGGAAAACTTTGCGTAACTGAGATATGATTTTGTTATGACATGCATCAGTATGATATAGGTTTAGCGTAATTAAGTACGCAAAAAAAGCAGGCCATGGAATACACAAAATACCCAATTTAGGGTACACACAAAATAACCAATTGAGGGTACAACACCGGATTGTTAAACTACCCTAATATCAGAAATTAAAAATACTCAAATAAACCCTAATTTCTGTTGACCAAAATTGAAACCATAATCGATCAATGCTAATTTCAGAACAACAATCATATTATGAACTCAACAAAACCCATTCGAAAAACAACAACAATTAGAAGAAATTCAGGGTTTCAATTACTTACCTTTTTTCTTCTCGGTGGCAGAATTAAGGCTTCAATTTCTTATGCATCTGTGACTCCCTTCTCGCGTAATACACAATCTCAATTACTTTGGCATTCCATAAATCTCTCGATCAAACACTCTTTGTATGTGTTTCTCTTCTCCCTTTCTCGGTCTCGGTCTCTATCTCTCTCGCTCGAAAAATCTCGATGCAGGAACCGAATGAAAACACGAGTCAGTTTCTTAATAAATTTGCAGTAAGGATAAAACAGACATTTCAGATGCCCCATTGACTGGTCAAAATGCCCCGGTTGACCACTTATTTCTAAATGTCCGGGGCATTTTGACAAGGTGACACCCCATTTTGGAGCATTTGCCTATTTGCCCTCGATTCTTTTTAGTGAAATCCCTAGTTTACGGTTTGGGTTTATCTTACTTTGTCTATTTTATTTTTAGGGTGAAATACAGATGTACCCTGTTTTTCTGGGCGCATACAGATGTACCCCCGTTTTATACACATTTACAAATGTACTCCTGTTTTGACAGTTTTTCTGAAAAAACGGCTAACGGAAAGTTAACCTCCATGTCAGCAGTTAAATCATCCAACTCACTTTCCAACTCGTCTATTCTTCCACGTAAGTTGTGTACACGTTGCTGGTCCCTTAACAATCAACAGTGCTTCAAAGAGAACTGTAATTCCAAACTCAAATTGAACTTGTGTAAGTCTCAGCCTGTGGAGAAGACAATCAATCCTTACTATTTTCAAAATTGTCCACTTAACAATCAACAGT
Source organism: Papaver somniferum (assembly GCF_003573695.1). NCBI lineage: Eukaryota > Viridiplantae > Streptophyta > Magnoliopsida > Ranunculales > Papaveraceae > Papaver > Papaver somniferum. Next base: position 8,948,995 of record NC_039364.1, on the reverse strand, counting down.
GCTCCAAAGATAATTGTAATTCGAAACTCAAATTGAACTTGTGTAAGATGCAATAGTTATAGAAACAATAGTATATGAAGTATGCAAGGAATTCAAGAAAAATCTGCAAATGTAACTGCAATAGTAATAAAAGACTATCTATTTCAGTAACTCTCCACTGTCTTATCTTAACATAACATTCCAGAAATTGTCTTAACATTCAAATATAAAATAGAGTCATCATAAACACAAACCAACATAAAATAAGTACATTTAAAGCTTCATATACTTCTTTGCTCTCTTCTTTCCTTTTGGGTTTGGAGCTGTAAAGGTTATGTTGTTGCTAACAGATCCAACATGGGTGTTGTGCTGACTGAAACTGGGCTGAGAACTAGATTCATCACCTGCCTTTCTCATGACACCTTTGGATTTTGCAGAATATGTTGCAGCTGGTTGGGAAGATTGAGCAACGCTTGTTTGCGTCTTAGATCTGCTAGCACAAGGTTGAGAATTTGCAGCAGATGCACCTCCAGAATTTGCAGCAGCTTTAGCTTTGTACTTTCTCTTTGGTGGAGCTTCAACTGTTGTCTGCTTTGTGCCATCAACACATTTTCTAGGCTTGAATCCCTTAGGATTTTCTCCAACTGGACCACCAACACAAGTTGATGAGTAGTGACCTTCATTTTTACACCTACTACATCTTCTAGCCTTCTTCTGACCTCTTGGTTCATCATATGACAATATCCTCTTCTTCCTTGGCCTTCCTGGATTTCTAATGTCTACTGGTGGCTTCATCATTTCTGGTTTTTCTGGCTGCAAAGAAGTATGAAGAAGAAGAAGAAGAAGAAGATAAGAGTTAGAAAACTTGTGGAGGTTGTTATACTAGTACAATGAAACCCTAAAGGAATCTACTTTATTACCCTGATTTATTGCACAACAAACAATAAAGACAAAACATATAATATTTTAAACAATGACTCTGGTAAACAGGGGCCACTAAACCATACTAAATCCACTTCCTCATGTAGCTGCAATCTAAGTAGGGGCTTGATCTTTTCCTTCAATTGAAGGAGACCCATATCTGCTCTAGCCAAACCTTTGAATTCAAAAGTCATCACTGTATCCATAACCTTAACCCTTATGTCTCTCTTAGCATACTTGTCTTCAACTTCATTTCTACGCCAAATATACATAAACAATGTTAGTTCAAACATTCATATACAGAAACACATACACATATAATATTCCACAAAAATGAGAGATTCATGTGTTACATATATAAGAGATTCCATATATAAGAGATTCATGTTCAAAAATAAATATAAGAGTTAGAACTATTTACATATATAAGAGATTCATGTTCAAAAATGAGAGATTCCACAAAAATGAAATAACAATCACTGGTTGCTTCTATAACATTATAATTTTTTCCACAAACCATATACATAAAGACATTTTCATTTGCAGATTATTCACTGGCAGTTTCTATAACAATTTTTGCACGTTTCATTTGAGTAAATTAAATATTCGAGCTTTCAAAGAGAATAGTAATAGCAACAGTAATCAAAAAATAAACCCTAAATCCATACATCTACTGTCATACACACAACACCATTTAATCAAAAAAAAATACATACAATAACAGTTTCTAAATTAAACAGAACACCCTATAATAAAAACACATGTACAGAACACCCATAAATCAATAACAGTTTCAAAATCGTAAAAAAAATTACCCTAAAAATAAACCCTAAAACTGTATTTCACTCAATAATCATGAACTCTAACAGAAGACTCAAAATCGAAAAAAAATTAAAAACCCAAAATAATCATAACAATTTACATAATACCCAAAATTGAAAAACAAATTAACGGAAACCCTACATCACTGTCATACACGAATACCCTATTTCATGAAATAGAAGAAAACCCTTTCTTTCCCAAAATCGAAAAAAAAAATGAAAACCCTAAATCTCTGTGTACAAGAAAACATTGGTGTTGCTAACACCATAACCCTTTCTTTCCCTAACCTTTCTTTTTCTTTGTCTGGTTTCTTCTTCTCCTTCTTCTTTCCACGCCTTAGCTTCACCATCTTTACTGGTCCTTGAAACAGAGAGAAAAGAGAGAGACGAGGGAAGAAGATTTGAGAAAAGAGATTAGGTCGACCCTTCCTTCTTCTTTCCCCCTTCTTAGTTTTCTCTTTAATCTCACACCATCCATTTTCTCATCTCGTTAAGATGTACGGTTAACATTAGCCCACATGTTAAGATTAACGGTCCAAATATCACACACGTGTTGGCGGAGAAAAACATAAATACTACACGTGTTGGCGGAGGTAACAAATACACTAAATCCGAACCCTTGATTTTCAACGAGATCTCCTTTGCCCGGATGTGTGACTGAGATCTTTGCACGTGGTACACGTATACGTGGCACTATTTTCTCACATGATTTAAACACGTGGCGTCAATTTCTCACGATAAATTGACCAGTGACGAGAAATTGACTTTTCTAACAGTTTTGGATGGAAAACATCCAACAAGCCTATATTTGTAAATGTGAAAAAAACGAGGGTACATTATTAAGTCGGGTACAAAAACATGGGTACATCTGTTTATAACCCTTACTTTTATTTAGGTTTGTTATCTAGATTTGCTTCTCTTTCTTATGAAGCCTTAGATTTGAATAGCAAGATCATTGTTGAATATTTTTTTATTTGATGCTGTAGAATTTCAAGCTTGTCTATCTTCCGAGTGTGTGACCCTCGGGGTAGTTTGTAAGTTTTTCTTTGATGGTTCAAAATTTTAGAGTGTTGCTGTGATTTCGGATTGGTGAAATTGGTACTAGAGTCTGTGTTGCTAAACAAATTAGTGGTTTTTCTGTTGAGGGTGTTCAGTGATCAATGCTTTACCGATTCCAACCTTTTGCTTTTTGCAACTTCTTTCAAAGTTGTCAATTATAGTCCGAATGAATGTTTCTGGAAAATTCATACTTCAAAATTCGGGTTTAAGTTTGATTTTTTATACTTTGTAGAGTTTGTATTACTTATTCCCACTTGCAGGAGGTTGGAAGGTTCCATGACTTAGAGAAGGTCCATGGATATGATGGAATATGGAAGGTTTGTCCTGTCAAAATTTGAATTAGAATTCTCACAAAAAAAAAATAGCAGACTATTTGTTATGCAAAAACTGTATGTAGTTTGTTGCATAATATCTCAGTTTCTTTATCTATGGTTTGGTTTAGCTGATTTCTTATTGGTCTTTCTGTATTACTTTTTAGAAAGCAACTATGGTGATAACCCACAAGTGTGCTCTTCTTGGACAACTAGAAACAAAATTTCTTTGTGAAGTTGCAGATGCATATATGACAAGATGCGCCATTTTTGGTTAACACAGCTAGGTACCTCTTTCCTTTTTTATATGGATGGCTCTTTTGTCTTTTTGGATGAAGCTCATTGCAGAATTAGTTAAATTCATCTTGGTTTTCATAAAAATTGGTTGTGGTCAGTCTTATATATACACTCTGAATGGCTGGATTATCAGATACCTTCTGTTGAATAATATAGTGGTATTAGGATCTTACTAGAGAGTCCCAGTAATGGATTGAATATGATGTTAAATTTCATCGACGTCAATATTTTGTGTGATACTATGAGCAGATTCAAGTTGCACCATGAAGAATCCATAGAGTTCGGAAACCTTGGACTTTGGGATAGTGTTGCCAAAATTTCCCTGACCAAATGGACATCCGTTCTAGCTAGTGTTGTATCTATTTGGGGATATAATGGCTATTTATGGAGAAAGAGATTTTGAGATTTGAGTACTTCTTAGAATTCATTCGTGGTGTTCAAATCTCTTGTTCCTCCTGCAATGAAGTAATCTGGAAAATATTTCTCATCTCATCATTCATGTTTTGACTACAACACAAATTTGTTGTTTTTCATACTCCCTTGGGCCTACTAAGTTATTGTTTCTTTTTGTCCATATTTTAATAATATTTATATTTGTTGCAGATGTGTCTAACACTTGCAATAATACAGCAAGATCTGTCGTGGACTTCTTTTCACTTGAAGCATCTGGTGATCTAATCGTTCGCAATTGCTTTCCATCAGCCAGTAAATCATATACATGTAGTGGGTGATTGTGGTTCCTATATATGTCCACCCGTCCCACTCTGGTATTGCTGTGAGTTAGAAGATAGGTTATCGTCGAATGCTTCCACACATTCAGTGTACAGAGAGCAGTTCTATTTATATTAAAACAGTTTCAATATTCTGTTACAGATTCTGGTAAAAGATACAGAGACTGATCATGCCAATATTGTAGGCTTTAGACTCTGACACAGTACTTGGTCAAGAGACTTGGTGTAGAGACTTTTTAGCAGAGTCTTCAGGAGTTTGCTTAACACCTCCCCTCAAGTTGTACTGCAGCTGGCAAAGTTGCAACTTGCTATGTAATATATGAAATCTAGGTGATGGAAGCCCCTTAGTAAAGATGTCGGCGATCTGATCTCTTGAACTGATGAACCTGACATGAAGTAGACTAGCAGCCACACGTTCACGGACAAAATGATAGTCTATTTCAATGTGCTTTGTGCGAGCATGGAATATGGGATTTGAAGTTAGGTACGTGGCTCCTAAATTATCACACCAGAGCATTGGTGATGAGATTTGTACACCAAGATCTTGCAGCAAGGATTGGATCCATATTATCTCTGAAGTGGCTATTGCAATGCCACGGTATTCTGCTTCTGTACTGGACTTTGATACCGTTTTCTTCTTGCGTGCACTCCATGAGATCAAGTTGCCTCCGAAATATATACAGTAGCCACTCGTTGAGCGTCTGTCATCCAAACTTCCAGCCCAGTCTGCATCGGAGTAGGCTTGCAAAGAGAAGTCTGAGGAAGAACGAATATGCAGACCATAGTCTACTGTATTCTTAAGATAACGAATAATTCTTTTGACTAGTTCCCAATGCTCTTCATATGGGTCATGCATGTATTGACACACCTTGTTAACTGCCACAGAGATATCAGGTCGCGTTAAGTGCAGATATTGCAGTGCACCCACTACACTGCGATACAATGTCGAATCATGAAACCTTTTGGTACCTTGCTTCTGAATTTTCACATTTACTGCCAGAGGTGTGTTTACTGGCTTTACCCCATCTAGCTTTGTCTTGCGCAGAAGGTCTGTAACATACTTACGCTGTGTGAGAATTAGATATGTCCCCTTTCTAAGCACTTCGATCCCCAAAAAGAAAGAAAGATCTCCTAAATATTTTAGTGCAAACACAGCACTAAGATCTTCAATCAATCCAGAGATCTCAACTGGATGTGAACCGGTCACTATTATGGCATATACATACACTAAAACGTACAATGTGGATCCCTGTGTTTTACGAATGAAGAGAGATCTGTCATCTATTGAACCCTTGAACCCCAACTGGACTAGGTAGGTGCTCAGTTTTGAAAACCATGCTCTAGGCGCCTGTTTAAGGCCATAGAATGATTTGCACAGTTTGCAGACATGGGTTGGATGCAACTCATCTACATACCCCTGAGGCTGCTGCATATATACATCCTCTTCCAAGTCTCCATGAAGAAAGGCGTTCTCTACATCCAACTGTTTTTTATCCCAGTTGCGCATTACAACAATTGACAGCACAAGGCGAATAGTGCATGGCTTAACCACTGGTGAAAAGGTTTCACCATAGTCAATTCCCAGTTGTTGGTTATATCCCTTGGCAACTAGACGTGCCTTTCTCTTGTTGATTGAACCATCTGGATTCTGTTTAACTCGATACACACATTTGGATCCCACCACATTCATTCCTTTTTCATGTTTCACCAGAGAGTATGTGCCATTCCTAATTAATGCATTGATCTGGACATCCATTGCATCCCGCCATTCTGGAATTTTCCTTGCTGCCGAAAAACATGTTGGCTCCATGAAATCTTCATCATGTATAAGATGTTTGGATGCAGTCAAGCACATTTTTTGAATAGGCTTGTGTATACCAGCTTTTTCCCTTGTGACCATGGGATGTGATAAAGTTGTACTTTGGACTTCGTCATGTATAGGTGCTGATGAAGCTGGCAGAGAGCAGAAGCAGTTGCAGACGCTGAAGTATCTGGACTTGCTGCATGGGAGATGGTTGCCTCAGAGTAAGCCAAACTTTCTGAGGCCGATTCTGAATGATTCACGTTGTCTGATGTATGTGTGGCAGGAGACTGTGAAGCTTTACCCTTTATTACAGTAGCATTTCCATTTCCAAATGGTTTCTTAGAGAAAATACTTGTGCTGGATTATACAATACCTGGATTTGGCACCGGGGATTGTTGCTTGAGAGGCAAGAATGGGAATGTAGTTTCCTCAAAGCGCACATGCCTAGAGATATAGATTCTATTTGTTTCTCTGTTTAAACACATGTACCCCTTATGTGCGTTGTTGTAGCCTATAAAGACACATTGAATTGACCTAGGTTCAAGTTTATCTTTGTTATATTGCGTTAAGCAAGGATAAGATAGACAGCCAAAAACTTTCAAGAAGGAATAGTCTGGAAGTTTGTGGAACATCAGTTCAAGTGGTGTTTTTTTGTTTGACACAGAAGATGGTAGCCGGTTTATAAGATAACAAGCAGTAACAAAAGCATCTGCCCAAAAATACCTAGGTATATGAGCATGAAAAAGTAAGGCCAAACCAGACTCTGTCACATGTCTGATTCTTCGCTCTGCCAAACCATTTTGAGGTGATGTGTGAGGACATGAAAAACGATGCTGAATGCCAGACTCATTTAAATAGGAAGTAAATTTTTTATATTCTAGTGCATTATCAGATTGGAAAATTTTGATCTTATGACCAGTGAGATTCTCAACTTATTTGCGAAAGAGAATGAATGTATGTAATGCATCAGACCGTAGAACAAGGGGAAAGATCCATGTATAGTGGGAATAGACATCCATAAACAAAATGTAATATCGAAAATCTGTTCTTGATAAGGAGGGTGAGACCCATATATCTGAAACAACTAAGCTCAATGGCTTATTATAAACTGTTTTACTTAGAGAAAAAGATAACTTCTTGCTTTTACTCACATGGCAAGAATGACAGAAGTCAAAGTTTTTATTTGTTACTGGAAGTGAAAACTGATGACAGATTTTGGACACAGTGCTAAGCATGGGATGTCCTAGTCACTGGTGCCAAATAGGAAGTGTAGAGGACACCAGAGCTTCAGGTTTTATTGAGTGCTGAATCAAATCTACCCCTTCAAACATATAAAGGCCATTCTTATTAAACCCTCTCAGCAGCATTATCCCCGTGCGCTTGTCCTTTACAACAAAGAAACCAGCATGAAACTCAAAATAAACATTATTGTCTCTACAGAATTGTGAGATAGACAACAAGTTTGTCTTGATTTTAGGAACATGATATATATGATTCATTGCAAAAGTGCGGGAATTAAACGTAAAAGATGCATTACCAACATTGGAGATCTCCAGTGCATTACCATTGTCCACATGAACCTGCTCAGTGCCATTGTATTCATGAGGAATGGACAAATTTCTCATATCAGATGTGAGATGGTGAGTTGCACCCGTGTCTGTCACCCACTGATTGCCAAACTGGTCATCAGGTAAAGCAATATAGGCCTGTGCTGAAGGCTGGTTGTTGCTTGTGGTTTTGACATAGCGAAACCAACATCTATCTCCAAGATGACCCTTCTTTTTACAGATCTGGCACTTGTCAATGAACTGAGGAGGTCTCTGATTCTGCTGCTGACGAGCATTCATGTTATTGTTGGAATATGGATATTTTTGTTGGACTTGATTCTTCCGTTGATCACCTCTGCTTGTCGAGGGAAAGTTTGGGACAGCTACATTGGCTACTGGAGACTACAACAACGACAACTGAGACTCTTGGCGCATTTCATAGGTGATTAGATGAGAGTAAAAGGTATCGATAGGCATATCCTCAACAGTGCTTAACGCAGTGACAATAAGGTCATAGCTTTGGTTAAGGCCATTACTAATGGCTTGTTTCTTTTCATTTGTTGTTACATCACAGCCAGATTCTGCCAACTGAGCAAACAAAGATTTAGCATCATTCAAATAGGTTTTGAGAGTTTTGTTACCTTTTGACATGCTGTGCAGATGCTTTTTCAGATTCATCTGATGATGAAAGGTTTTTGGTGCATATTCGGATTCTAGTTTATCTCAGACCTCCTTTGCAGTTGTTAGGTGAGCTACATTGCTCAAGACTTCAGGTGTTAGAGTTGAATTGAGCCATCCAACTATGAGAGAATCCTGATGCTCATATGCTGTAAACGCAGGATTTATATTGTCACTTTCAGGTAACGTCCTTGCAGGAACTTGTTTTGTTCCATCTACAAAGCCACTGAGATCATAGCCTTTTAAGATTGGTTTGAACTGTGCCTTCCAGAGGATATGATTTGTTTCTGTGTGTTTTAACGTGACTAGGTGATGAATCTGCACCTGTCTTAGGGTATTTGTTGTCTCTGCCATGAAGTTGTTTTGGGTTTTTTTTTCTTGGTGGTGGAGTTTTTTTTTTTTTTTGAGCGGAAGATGGCTTGGATCAGGCTGATACCAAGTTAGAAGATAGGTTATCGGTGAATGCTTCCACACATTCAGTGTGCAGAGAGCAGTTCTATTTATATTAAAACAGTTTCAATATTCTGTTACAGATTTTGGTAAAAGATACAGAGACTGATCATGCCAATATTGTAGGCTTTAGACTCTGACACAGTACTTGGTCAAGAGACTTGGTGTAGAGACTTTTTAGCAGAGTCTTCAGGAGTTTGCTTAACACTGGGTAGCAAGTCACGGTAGCTAAATCTTGGTGAAGAGCAATAAGAAGCGTGGCGTTCATGTTACTGATATAGATTATTTCTGAAAATTTGGGGAACTACAAAATATCACTGGGAAAAGATTGTTGAAGTTCTACCTGTTGGCTCTTTTGCTTGAAGTTCTATTTATTTTACTTCTTATTGATGAATCAGAGAGTAAAAAGGATGCTGTGGGGTATGGAGTTACTGATAACAACGTTAAGATTATTTCGGTGTATACTGGCCACTCCTGCAATAAAGCAAGTATGTTTGTTAGTTGCTTATTTTCTGGCTCTCTCTATCTAAATATCTTGTTTCGAATAAATGACATATATTTCTAGATTGAGATTGTCGAGTGTCATGCAGGAGAGTGTTTTAGAGGCACTATCCCATCCAGGTACTTCCCCATTTCTCCTTGAAGCTATCCTGCGTCGGTTTTGCCTAAAGCATGGACTTCTATTATTTAATTACTTATGCAGATAGTCCACAGAGATTTGGATGCTTTGAGATTTCTATTTAATGGCTAACGGACTGATAATCCTCTAATTCCAGGGTACAAAATTTCAGCTTGGATTGATTGTTGAGAACAACAAAGCTAGATAGAAAGTTTGGCTTGTGAGCAACTAGCTTAATATGTTCAGGTGTGTCTTAATAATTAGTATCTGCATAGATTGATGACCATTAATTCTTTTTTTATTTCTTATAAGTGGTAAATGACGTTGCTTCCATCATGTCATAAGTGAAGATGTATTATTTTTTCCAAGTATGATACCTTGATATGTTTGGATTGTTAACTTAGGTTTTTAGAAAGATTAAGCAACTAATTGGAATGAATGATACTGACATTAGTTTTTTGTGACAATATAGTGATGGTTGCTCTGGATGTAGTACTGGCCTGTAAAACTTTGCTACTGATTCAGATGATCACCGATTTCATTATCTCCAATGTCAATCTTTAGTTGAGGATAAGTCGAAATGGACAGCCTTTTCTTGAGCTATCAATGACGACGACAAATTTGCTGAACCACTTAACAACAGAAATCTCCAGCCCAAGAAATATTAAAGCTTTTCAGAAGACACACCCATTCTGCAAAAAAAAGAAAAATCACAAGGTATAATCATCTTTTGACTATGAGGGTTAAGTTCTATGAAAGAGTGTGTTGTTTCCAGTTTGCCGTCTTTTTAAAGAAGTGTTGCTTTGGGTTGACTTTGCCGTGTGAGTGTCTCCGTGTGAAGGATCCATTTGTCTTGTAAGGTAGTGATGCTAATTACTCGTATATTTGGAGCATTTTGCAAAACTTTGTACAAGCAATCCTGTGAATTTTTTTTTTTATTTCAATCAATATATATTCCTCTATTTTATATCTTGTATTTCGTATTATATGTGATTGAGTAGATTCCGTAAACATATGTTACCTGAAGAATCCATCATAATTAGGGGTTTAAGATGACAGTTTTATCTAGATATACTTCATCAGAAGCTATCTACAATGACAGTTTTATGAAAACAATGTCACCTTATCACCGTTCATGTGACAATTTGCTTAAAAAAAATACGGAAAAGTGTTTACCATGACAGTTTCTCTTATCTTAACGCAAAATATTGAGTTTATGATAACAGTTCTATTAAGAAAATGTTATTGTAAGTATCCAACAATGACTGGTTTTCTAAGAAACTGTCACCTTATAGTCATTATTCTATAACAGTTTCTTGTACACCTTTTGTAACAGGGGCTTTAGTGACAGTGCATTTTTTCCAAGACTGTCACATAAGTATTTTGATGACAGTTTTTAACTGTCACCTAAGCCCATATTTGTATACCTTTATACCAAAATAAAAACCTATATCTAAAATCTAAAATCGTTCACAATATTCCCCTTACCTTCTTTATACCGGCAACGCTTATTCACGGGAAAAAAAAACACTTCAAAGTTCCTATGTCGATTGATCAATTCCATAAAGATACCCCCACGCAAATAAACTTAGCTTAAACTTGACCTGAAACGGATAAATCAAAATCAACAACGGTGGTGTAGTTACATTCGTTGCCGGCATGAATTTATGTTGAAGACCCTGCCGGAATAATAATCGGCACTGATTTATTGTTGAAAACTATGCCGGCATAATTATCGGCATTGATTTACTGTTGACGACCCTACCAGCACCGAGAATCGGCATTGAATTCCATATAAAAACCATGCCGATAAACGGTGTCGGAATCGTTTTGCTATTCACATCAATGCCGACAGTAAGTTAGAAATAAAACAGAATTCTCTTGATCAAATTCCATAATAGTCGGCATCGTTTGTGATGAAATCTCAGTGCCGAAAGTAATTGCCGGCATGCTCGTGCTTTTTATGCAATGCCGGATTTACTTTGATGTTATACAAGTTCTTTTGCTGTAAACTATGTTCCTGATAAATCGTGAATGTGTACAATCCAGCTGTAGTGGAATTTTAAGTTAAAAGTCACAGGTGTTCCGTTTTATTTATCATCAGCTAAGGGGTAAGATAGGACAAAAGTTTCATAGATTCGGCACCGTCGGATTTGGGTATACACCTTTGAAACCACAAACGTTTTCTTCTCAGAATGATCTAGTTGTAGTGAGATGGACGATGAATGAATGAGGAGGATAGTCTTACTTTAGTACAACAGAAGTAGTAGACAAACATTTTTGTGAGAAAGAGGCGCACATCATACTTTAGTCTATTCACTTACGTCGTCGATGACTCTATGATACAGACAGACAGCTCTTAACTTCATTTGTTGTCCTCAGACGTGTTGTAGGAAGACAACACACTCCCTCTCTTTATTCTGTAACAAACCATTGAAAATTTAAAAAAGAAAAAACTAATTTCAAAAGCAACAAATTGAAAACCTCCCTTGATTGAGGTATATCCAAATTAATTAGGATATATACCTAATGAGACAAAAGTTAGGTCATCTTGAAGTAAACGAAGCCACCCCTTAACTTTGTATTTTCTGAATGGTTAATATATTTTTGTTTAATTAACACTAAAAATTCTGATTAGGTTAATTAATTGAATTTAGATTAAAACTTATGAATTTAAGTTATGAAATTTTATTTTTGATTGAACTCATGTGGGAAGATTTTTGATGAAAAAAATTTGTTTTGAAATTTTTTTTGCAACGGAAATAAAATCATACTACCCAAATACTTCTCTAAAGGGGATTGCAAAGATGATTTATGAAATCATACTCAAAATTATAGAAGAAATCAACACTTTCGGTTCTGAAATCATGAAAAATCGGCAAGGTCGACGAATGAAGAAGATTCCGACTGTATTTTTGCCGGCAAGGTCGTCGAAAGAAGAAGATGCTGACTATACTTCAGCCGAAAAGGTCGTCGAATGAAGAAGATGCCGACTTTTTTTTTTGACACACAGGAGACTGTTGTAAATGCTTCACTAGTCGGCATCTTATTGATTTCTTACCTTGCCGGTTAACTTATAGTCGGCAAGGTCGACAAAAAAATACCCTGCCGACTATAGGATTTTTGCAATACAGAGAAAGGTGTTACAAATGCATGATTAGTCGGCAAGGTACTAAATTCATAACCTTCCGGCTAAACTATAGCCGGCAAGGTATAAGGATGAATACCTTGTCGACCCTGTAAATGCTAATTTCAGAGATGAAAAGTCGGCATGATATTCAACTAGGAAACTGCCGACTGGTATTAGTCGGCAAGGTCGACAAAAATTACCCTGCCGACTTTTAGCAAAAATGTTGAATTTCTAAGGGATTTGAGATTGGGTATGATTTTGTACCCAATCTCAAACCGCGTATGAATTTGTACTCGGTTTGAGATTGGGTACAAAATCATACACAATCTCAAATCCCATAGCCACTTTTTTTTTTTTTTGGGTTTTGTTTTGATTTGGATTTTTGATTTTTTTTAGTTCTGTTTTGATTTTCGATTTCATCACATATGAACCTCATAGGGTGAATTGGTTTTGAAAATTTTCAAAACCAAGTTTCAGTCGGCATGGTTTTTTAGTATGGGCAACTTGGTCTTTTAACATCTTTTAGACACCCTTTACGCACTAGTTTAGATAGAAATAAAATGGATATATCACAATTAATCTGGGAATATCCCAATCTCGCCAGGATTGAAAAGTCCTGATTTAAAATCAAAGTAAAAAATCCCCAAATACATCAAATAAGAACAAAGATATGGCAACTATATCACCAAAACAGAGTCAATTAGGTAAGGTTTGATGAAATTATTCCTTCATCTTCATTGTTTCATCAACTGCTATAATCTTAACACCTGATTTCATCTTCTCTTCCCCATTTTTTTCACTAACTGAAACTACTTGCTCATTGGCTTGTTAGTGTTTGCACGGAAGGATAGGATATATACTCAATCAATTTCTTAAGGATACAAAAGAAAACCCTAATCCTTGATTGATGAAAACCCTAACAAAGGAGTGGCGGGAGATTCCAGAGACCAGATGGAAGAAACAATTTTTGTTTCCGATTTACCCTCATGTACCCAAATACAGGGGAGGAGGTAACATGTTGCAACCATGTGCAGTTGCACCCCCTTGGATTTTCAAAATCAATAGATCGTATAGAATTATCAAGCCAAAAAAAACCAAAAACAAAGGTTAATTTACACCCCCTTAAATGTAAATTTTTGCACCCCCTAAATATTTGCACCCCCAAAAACAAAGAAGACTAAAAGAAAAGTCCATTTTAGATTTCTTTCTCCCATCATCGTTCACAGCTCACACTCTTAGGAGAGAATAAGCGTAACTCCCATAAGATTTTCCATAAACACATCAACTCTCATTCTCTTATTCTCTCATAGTTTTTCTATTAAGAACATGGTTGTTGTAAATCGCATCGCCGATCACTTTATGTAAATCACATCGCCATTAGCAGGTACCTTGTCCTCTCATCCAAGTTTTGAGTTTGACCAAAATTAAGAATAGGGTTCATGTTAAAATTGATGGGTGTTTAGTTTAATTCGTCTTGTATGGTAAATTAAGATATTAGGTATCTATTTTATCTTCTTAACTGATGTTGAATCGATGTATTTGGTTCAATTTGATTTGGAGATTTTCAGATTTTGATATAAATAAAAGTTAGGGTTTATGTTAAATTTTGGGGGTATAGTATAATTTGTCTCGTTTAAAAATTTAAGATACTGGGTATCTGTTGTTTCTTCTAATCTAGTGTTTTAACTTTTAATCAAATCTATTCAGTTCAATTCCATAGTTAGAATTGTATTTCATTGTTTAATTTATCTTCATCTTTGTTTAGGAATGGACAAGTATGTGATTAAGAGAAAGAGAACTTCAGAAGAGTTTCTTTCATCTTCTATTACTTCTGATGGAACTGGTCCACAACAAGTACCTTCGATTTCAAGTACTCAAGTACCTTCATCTTCTAGTGCTCATGGTCCAAAAGTACCTTCTGCCGATGTTCCTAGTCCACAAGCAGCGTCCACAGTTGTAGATGAGGAGGTATTGAGGCGGGACATTCAAACAGACCCTGCAATGAGAAAAGTGATCTTAAGTTATCATCCAAATGATCAATATAAAGTCCGAAGAGCTTATATGCAAAGGGGTCCTTTCCAACCCAAGAATTTTCCCTTTCCACAAAAGCTAATGGGACAAAAAAAGTCATCAAACCGACGTTTCAATGAAGCTTGGTTCTTAAAACATGGAAGTTGGCTAGAGTATAACATTTTCAAAGATGCTGCCTTTTGCTTGCCTTGTTGTCTTTATAGAAGTTGTGGGTAAAAGTAAAGGTGTTTGTGATGCTTTTGTAAATGCAGGTTTTTCAAATTCGAGTCAACCTGATAAGTTAGAAAAACACGTAACCAGAATAGTGTTCACAATGATGCTTATATGAAAAGCCGCGAGTTACTACAGGAGTCACATCATCTTCGGAATATCGTTAGACGTCAAAAAACAGAAGAGGGTTTGGGGTACATGATTCGTGTGAATGCATCAATTGATTGTATGAGGTTTCTCTTATGTCAAGGATTAGCTTCCTGTGGCCATGATGAATCTGATACTTCACATAATCAAGGTAACTTTCTTGAACTCCTTAAATACACAGCTGAACATAATGATAGTATCAAGAGTGAAGTTCTGAAAAAAGCTCCTGGTAACAACAAGTTAACATCACCAGACATCCAAAAAGAAATAGTGAGTGCAGCTGCAATGGAAACTATGGATGTAATTCGCCACGATATTGGTGATTCCCTTTTTGTTGTTATGGTTGATGAGTCTCGCGATGTATCTGTTAGAGAGAAAATGGCAGTTTGTATACGTTATGTCAACAAGGAAGGATGTATTATTGAAAGGTTCATTGGAATCATTCATGCCCTTGAAACGACGGCAATTTCATTGAAGAATTCAGTTGATGCATTACTTTCTAAATATGGTTTAAACATAATGAGATTGATAGGGCAGTGTTACGATGGTGCTTCTAATATGCAAGGTGATTACAACGGACTTAAAGCACTCATTCTAAAAGAAAACCCTTCAGCTTATGTTGTTCATTATTTTTCGCATCAGCTTCAATTGGCATTAATGAATGTTGCTCAGAAGCATGGTGGTGTTGCATTGTTCTTTACTATAGTTAGTGAAGTTGTTAAAATTGTTTCTTCCTCGTGCAAACGCAGAGATGTTCTTCGACAAAAAGAACTTGCTAGAGTGGTTGAACTTGTTGAAAAAGGTGAACGTTTAACTGGCTCGGGATTGAATCAAGAAACTTGTCTCAAACGACCTTCCGACACACTTTGAGGTACACATTACAACGTGCTGCCGAGTTTGATTTTGATGTTTCCATCAATTCTAGAAACGTTGGAGATTGTAAGTCGAGAAGGTACTAGTGAAGCGAGGGGAAAAGCATATGCTTTTCTGATTTTGATGCCAACATTTGATTTTGTATTTACTTTGTTTCTGCTAAGCACTTTGTTAGGAATCACTAACGAATTTTTCGCAAGCATTGCAACGAAAAGATCAAGACATTATGAATGCTATGAACTTGGTGAAGATATCTAAAGAACAACTACATGCCATGCGGGATGGTGGGTGGAATAGTCTTATGAATGATATTTCTGCTTTTTGTGCTAAAACTAATATTGCAGTTCCTGAAATGATGTCTCCATATGTACCACTTGGACGAGGAAGACGTAATCTACAAGAAGAGACAAATCTACATCATTTTCAAGTTGGTTTGTTCAACAATGTCATTGATATGAAAATTGCAGCCCTTAATGACCGGTATGATGAAGTGAACACCGAGTTGCTTCTTTGCATGTCGCATTTGAATCCAAGAGAGAATTTTTCAGCTTTTGAAAAAGGTGCGTTAATTCGTCTTGCTAAACTATATCCATCTGATTTTTCTGAAATGGATCTCATGATTCTTGAACGGAAACTAGACACCTTTCTTCGTGATGTGCTTTCTAGTAACAAATTTTTTGAGTTGGTTGGAATCAGTGGGCTTGCCAAGAAAATGGTTGAGACCAAAAAAGATATAACATATCCTCTTGTTTACTTGTTGATTAAATTGTCTTTGATATTTCCGGTTGCTACCGCTACCGTTGAGAGAGTGTTTTCCGCTATGAAGATAGTGAATAATCGTTTGCAAAGTCGTATCGGTGATGAGTATATGAATAACTGTTTACTCACATATATTGAATGAGAAATTTTTCGCAGTATCAGCACCGATAAGATTAGAAAATGATTTAAACTTATGGCACTACGTCGTGGGTATTGTTGAATATAATAAGAGTTGGGTTTTTTGGTAAAGCATATAAGGTGTTCTTTTGGGGTAACAATGCTGTATAGAAGGTAGTTTTTTGGGACTTTTGTGGATATTTGAAGCACTTATACATGATGCATAAAGATATAAATTTATAGAAAATGATCAGAAATTTTAGAATTAACTAGCCTCTTGTGGTGTATATTTTGTTGTTACTGAACACTTGGGGGTTATGATAATGAAAAATATTTTTGTTACATCTTTATGTTCTCTCTTTTTGTTGCTTCAAGTAGTTGTTGGTACGTTTGATTATGACACAACATTTACAGTTAGATCATCATATTGTATGGTCGAAAATGTATGTGTACGTGACTAATAGGTTGATTTGTTGGAGGTTGCTAGTATATTATGACGCCGGAGATGATGATCGTTAATAACATACTTAAAAGGTACACAATCTTTAGCATTTTTTTTTTCTATAGCCTTTTTTTTTCTTTGCACCCCCTCTCTTAAAATCCTGGCTCCGCCCCTGCCCAAATATGACTTTGTTCTATCAATCGAGGATGGGAACTCTCACAAACATTTGAAAATTTATTTGATTACCCTGTTTTCCTATGCCGGTGAAAATAGAAACAATACCGGTATATGATGCCGGCATACTCGACTATTTGACTACATTGCCGAGAGTAGTAAAAATCTACCAGGAGAAAAATACTTCAGTTTCAAAATTTACGGTATAGACTAAAAAGTAACGACAATACCGGCACAGTCTTCAAATATATTCCATTCCCGGCACAGTCTTCAAACATTTCCGGCACAGTCTTCAAATATATCTCATTACCGGAATAGTCTTCAAACATTGTCGGCATAGTCTTCAAACATATTTCATGTTGACCTACAAAAAATTCCTTTTGCTCCCATTCACTTCTCCCATCCAAGTGAATACCTTCTGCTCCCATTTCATTTCACTTCTCCCATCCAAGTGAATACCTTCTACTCCCATTCACTTCTCCCATCCAAGCAAAGTGATTATGATTTATGTTAATCATCATCAATTAATCTATTAACTTATAACTAATTACAATTAGTAGACTAAAAATAACTATTGAGGGTAGGTTACGAATTATATAAATTACCTGGATATGGGATGACTATGATTTATTATTTAAATCCCATTTTTATCTTTTTCTTATATCCCCCAATTGTGCGTTCTGTTAGAGCATTGATCGGTCGAAATCGCATGTGTTGCTATCTCAAGCATGTTTGTCAATGTTAGTGATCAAAACTATAAGTCTTGATTTCTAGTCTATTATAGCTAAGGTCTCGGACTAGGATACAAAGTGTAGTTGAGCTCAAGAACTCCATGGCAATCATCATATAAGACGAAGGACTACTCAAGGAACTGGTGGATCTTCATCGACTAAAAGGTATGTGGAGACTTGAACTTATCTATCACTCAAAAGTTTATTTATCTCCTATCTTGAGACAAAAGTAGTTTTTATATATAGACTTAGATTATACACATTTGGTATTTCGAGCCGAGTTTATCTCGCCTATCTATTTCTCAAAATATGTGTTGGTAAGCTTTCGCTTTATCCAAGTTCATCTTTACCTAGTGATGAAAGTCATGTTATGTTTCAATCACTTTGAAAATTGCTCTGACGAAAAATGGTTTTTGAATAACAACTATATAACGTCCTCTGAGAATGTTTCAATGATTGAAATGATAGTTTAGATTATATAACCATTGAAGGATATAAGCATTGTTGTGGAAGCACATATATGTATAAGTCCTTATTCCTTGAACTGAAGTTTGCGAACTTTATTGATCAAGTGATCCGGAGTAGTGCGTGAGCTAAGTCCGCGAACTGGCGAAGTTCTCAAACCCGAGAATTTCTGCTGGAGTTTGTAAACTCCATCCGGGAACTTAAGTCCGCGAACCCAGTCCGCGAACTTGAGTAGGTTATATCTAAAAGCTATGTTTGTGAAATTATTCATATTAACTAAGGAATGCAATTGCAAACCGTGGATATATAGTTCATGAACCGATTCAAGTGAATCACATCGTTTTTGCTTCAATTGTGTCTAGTGTAGTACATAAGATTTCATTGCAATTGAACAACTCTCTAACTATTTCATTTGAGTCATTTGAACTAGATGGTGAAGAAGAATATGGTTGATATGAAAGTGATCATATGCCTAACCATTTGGTTAACTATTGTTGAACCAACTAATGTACAAGTTTGGGTAGGGTTACACAAGCCTAGAACGTGCATTTTATTTGTGTATAACAAGAAATGTTTTCGATCTAACGGTTGATAAATATTAGCTTGAATGTAATCAGGTTTTCATCTAATGGTGAATATTGAATGCTTTGTTACTAAGCTAACATTGATTGCAACCCTGATTTGAAAGAATACATAAGAGAGAACTCTAGCAATTGGGAAACCTAATCCCCACACATTCTGTGTAATACCAGTTGTGCTAAGCTAGAGTCGGTTCTCCTTTAACCTTTGGTTTCTTCTTCTAAACCAGGTTAACAACTTAAAGACTTCATTGGGATTGTGAATCCAGACCGATACTACTTTCTTGTAGTTGTGTGATCTGATCTTGCTGTTTCTATCGTACGAGTACAATTGTAATAGTTGGATTGAGATTTCTATCTCCCATAGGCAAGATAAAAAGTAATCACAAACATCTTCGTCTCATTGTTTGTGATTCCACAATATGTTTTTTCGCTGCGTCGATTAAGACTGTTGTGAGGTGATTGATAATACTAGGTTGTTCTTCGGTAATATAAGTCTGGATTATTAATTTGTTCATGTTCACCTTGATTTATCAAAAGACGGAACAAAACTCGTAGGTATATTCGTGGGAGACGAATTTATCTATTACTATAGACTTTTCTGTGTGATATAGATTTGTTTATTAAAGTCTTCGACTTTCATTCGTAGCAACTCTTGGTTGTGGGTGAGATCAGATAAGGAAATCAAGTACGTAGTATCCTGCTGGGATCGGAGACGTGGGAGCATAACTGTACCTTGGATCAATGTAAGATTGGTTGGGGTTCAACTACAGTCAGACAGAAGTTAGTTTGGAGTAGGTTAGACTCTGTAGCGGCTTAATACAATGTGTGTTCAATGTGGACTAAGTCCCGAGGTTTTTCTGCATTTGCGGTTTCCTCATTAACAAAATTCTGGTATCTGTGTTATTTCTTTTCCGCAATGTATTTTGTTATATAATTGAAATATCACAGGTTATGCGTTGTTCAATCAATTAGAATATCCGACATTTTGGTTGTTGATTTAAATTGATTGACACTTGGATATTGGTCTTTGGTACCATCCAAGTTATCTCTCTTAGATAAAGACTTGCAGATTTCTATTTTCTTGAGTATAGATCAAATCGAGACATTGAGATACAAAACTCTTTGATGTAGTTTTATTTAAATTGAGTCTGACTGTCTAGTTGATTCTCTAGAAAGTATATAGGAGTTTGTCCATACAGATTGCTAATCGAAAGATTGGGTGTGGTTTTTAGACCCCCACTTTTCACGTTCGTAAAATTCCCTCCTTCGATACGTATATCTTCTTGAGAATACTTCTTTTGGCTCTATAACTCTAGGTATTTGACCCGAATGTACGAGCATCAGTGTGTCAATTAGTTTATTATCTTTAGCTTCTTCATCGCCAAGTTTTTGCAACCTCCTCTGATGCATTTCTTGCTGTAATCTAATAGGATTCGTAATAACTTCTTTACTTATTAGTAAAGGCCCTTTGAGGTGCAAAATATATATAAAAAAAAAAGAAAAAAAAAAGACTAGAGATGCTGATGTTCAACCACCAAGATCTTAATTTTGCTTCAAGCGGCTGACCATCAGCCATAGGTTTTATTGGTGTTCTGGACATGACATAGTCTTTCATTGGATTTGGCAGTAAAATGAGTGTTAATTATACCCATTCCATAGCCCTTTCGCCGAGGGGAAGGTTTTTGTATTTTTCTTTTGAAAGTATAGTGAATTTTGACTTATTTATTTTTTGTTAATGTTCTTTGTTTTACCATCTGAAAGCCAAATATTAACAATTTGAAATATAAACCATGAATGAGACCATTTGATTATTTTATTTTACTTTTGATCGGTAAAGAATTTGATTCTGGAGGGTTTCGAACTCATATCACTGGTATCATCACCCTATAACTTTACGACTGTGCTATAGTGACACGGCATGATCATTTGATTATTAATTAATAGTCTTCATGGATTTGTAACAAACAGTGTTGCTTTCCGTCAAACCTGTCGGGCCACACGTGCAAACATTTAGAGAATGGAACTGCGGTAACATGGTACGATGCATTATGCTCGTGCATGGTTCACTTTGATCATAAAATCCTACAATCTCTTCATTGCAACTGCAACTCACATGTTGCTAACTGTTTGAACCGTCTCAGCTACGGTGGAGACTTAGCCCAGTACGTGGTCAACATCGCAACTCTAGTGTTGTTAAAAGGGCAATGGGTTAATGTCATGGGAGACGTTAGGTCATTGCTCTCTTTCTTCGTGGTTTTATGTTTGAAAATATCAATGAAAGGATGGCTTTCTGTTGCCTGGTCTTTAATCGGTACTTACTGCTTCAAGAATCTACTTTGTTGCTAACCCATGATGAATGTGTCAAGTATAAGAGTCAAATTCTTTGTTGACTTGTGTGGAATCTCTAAGTCAAGGTCTTCTTAATTGACTAGGTTTGACTATCTTCATATACTGTCCAAGGAGTCCTGTAATAGAATAAACATTCCGTTATTTTGTAATAAACAACTAACCATTTTCATTCTCTAAGCTTTCTCATGATATCAGTTAGGGATGATCATTTTTTCTCAAAATTTCTTTAAAATTTTTCAATAATTCTTCAATACATCTTTATCTTCATCATCTACAAATATTTCTTCACCTATTGATCACAGCTTGTTAACATTTTGATCAATCTTTTGTTCAAGATTTCTTTTATGTGTTTCGATCTGAAAATTTACCCTAAAATTTTCATCCCTTTCTTGAAATTTTAATGACTTCAAAATCCTTGGTCTTCAATCAATAATAATAACGTAAATAATTTCGCTGTTGCAGATTCTGTTAATACAAATTCAACCTTACATATTACTAATATCTCTAATTTTGTTTCACACAGATTAGATTCAACCAATTATTTGTTATGGAGAGATCAGTTTGAATATATTCTGATCTCCATTAATCTTTATATAGTTTTATTGAAGGTGAATATGTTGCACCGCCAATGCAGTCAATTTCGGACATCTCGGCCGGAATTCCGGCGGAATTTTCGTTTTCGGATCTCCAGAAAACGAAATATAATATTTCGGCGAGATAGAAAGGTACCGGAAAACTCGGGTTGAATTGTCCGAGCCATCGAGATAAGACGAAACTAGTCACTGAGACAAGGTATTTTGGTAAACTGATCCTAAGAGCAATGATCTTGGTGATGGGTTCGAGTCCGGATGGGAATGTATTGGACGAGATTTTGCTTCCATTGAACCGAGCTTGTTTTGCTGGCATGACAGAGATGATATTGATGGCATTTGCAGATGCCATTAGTGATCGATTTCTGCTTATGGAGAGAACGTGATGATGATGTTGGAGACGATACATAGAAGTGACGATGCTGCCATCGGCAGTGATGACGCTATTACTCGTGATGATCATAATCTCGGCGATGAATGGTGATGAAGTTCATTCGAACTGAACTCGAGTTCGTGTATATACCAGTGGATCGTTGGAGGAAACATAAGACGTGGGTTGCTGCTGGTATTGGCAGTAGACGATGAACACAGATCATCGGAGAAAGTATGCCTGAGTTTAGAGAAAATATGATGGTGACGGGGTTGGATTGGTTGGTGACGAGAGATTCTTCCATCTGCCGATGAGAAATGCTGAAGTCAGGAAGGTAATGATCTGGTATATTGCGGAGCATCGAAGCTCGATAGATCGATGGTGTTGAGATGATGACACAAGGGTATCATCAGAAGATCGAATGGATGCGAAGATGTGTATAAATTTCTTAAATGCAATCCAATACACCAAACCGGATCTTGGATAAACTCAACCAACTTTCCTTCTCTAGGATCAGTGTTTGATAGTATTTGTTTTCACTTTTAGGTATTGATGGTGTTTTTCTTTTGGTTAATTTATTAGTATCCAGTATCTTTAATATATGTATTAATTATATGTATAAAAATTCGAATCGAGATTTAACCGAAATTCGGAAACAGAATCTCTCCGAAACAACGTTGTACCAGTGTCTTGTTCGGGACCGAGACAAACCGGAATCCGAGATCAACTACATTGTGCACTGCTACCGAAATTTGTTCTTGATGGCTTTTTGATTATTAATCAACGATGGATCTACTGAAGGAATCTAGATTGGTTGGAAAATTATGTCTTGAATAACATTTTCATTGGATTTTCTTGTCCTACAACTCCTCAACAGAATGGCCTAGGTGAGAGAAATCATAGGCATATCACTGAGACGGGCAATACCTTATTGGTCAATTCTTCATGTTCAAAGGAGTATCTGTATGGTGTCTTCTTATATGCCATTTTTCTTATTGATAGAATAGCAACTTCAATTTTAAAATTTCAATCTTCATAGCAGGTTTTATATCATGAATTACCTAATTATTTTCACTTCAAGGTACTTGGCTCAATACACTATATTTTTCTTGTACATTGTAGACCTGACAAGTGCATCTTTGTTGGTAAAGGTTTTATATGTTACAATCCTTTCACTAGTAAAATTCACATTTCAAGGCATGTCATTTTTGACGAAAATCATTTATATGTTTCAAATTTGAATTTACTTTCTTCTTTTGTTGACTTTTGTGCTGAATTACCTTCTTCTAATGATTTAGTTCCCACTAGAACTGTAATCACTAGGTCTTAGGGAGGAATCTCTGAACCCATCATTTTTTTCTTCATCCTTTACTTGTTTCTCTTACTTTTTTGTTAACCATTCCTTATGATGCAAAGGTATTTCAAACTGCTTCTAAGAATGTCAAGTGGCTAACTCCAACAAAATAGGAGTATAAGGCTTTAAGAGATAATAACACTTGTAAAAATATGTCAAACCTAAACCACATGAATATCCTAGGCTGCAACTGGGGCCATAAGATAAAACTGAAAGCAAGTGGTTCTATATATACGTATAAATCTAGATTGGTGGCTAAAACCTATGACCAACAGGATGGTATTTATTTTAGTGAAACTTTTAGTCATGTGGTTAAAATCACAATAGTGAGAGCTGTTTGAACTTTTAGTCATGTTTCCAATGTTTTTTTACATGGTGAACTTGTTGAGGATGTTTACATGGCTCAGCCACATGGATTTATTGATCTTAATTCCCTCATTCATGTATGTCACTGAACAAGAGTCTTTATGGGTTAAAACAGGCACCAAGGGACTGGTTTGATAAATTCGTAAACTTCTTGCTTTCTATGGATTTCTTCAGTTTGTTTCTTATTATTTAATGTTTGTCTACATCATTGACTCTCGTATGTTGGTGTTGTTGCTTTATGTGGATTACATAATACTTACTGGTAGCTCTGATATCTTGATTGATTCTTTGGTTTAATCCTTAAGTGCTGCTTTTGCTATGAAATTGCTTGGTGACATACGTTACTTCTTAATCATAAAGGAAACTAGGATTGTTGATTTTTTAACTTTTTTTTGGAAGAATATTATTTGGAGTTACTTGCAAAGGCTAATATGCTTGAGTACAAACCATGTGACACACGAGTAGAATAACCTCCTAGAGCTTCAATTTCAGATGTTATATTACTTGACAAGCCTGAACTATACAAAAGCTATAGTGAGTTGTATTAATTTTTAACTCGAACAAGGCCTGATATCTGCGTTGGGGTAAATTATGTGTCTTAATTCATGTATGCACTTATAGACACATTTTTGTGTCTACGTTGTCCTTAATTTCATGTATTGTTGGTACTCGATTTTTTGTACTTATTATGGTATTGTATGTGTTTTTAGGTATTTTTGGAAATAAACATTCTTGGAAAAATCGGCTCGAAAAGTCGTCTAAAGCACCGGAAGGAACGTGTTATTCATACTCTCACTTGTGGATAAGGGGCGCCCAAATGATACGGGGTACCCAAAGGATATTTGCACCCAAGCAGCTGATCAGAGACACCCCTCATGGCATCTGCTATTCGCACCCCAGGACCGGATAGGGGGAACCCATCTTCTTCTTCACGGGAAAAATATTTGGCGGGAAAAGAAATCTCAACTGTGTGAGATTCTGGTCATGATATTATTGGGATATTTGTGTCTTTTTAAGACATGATTGTCTTCTTACCATGACAGTAAGATTTTGTACGTGTCTTGAATGGAAGGAAATCGTATATTTTTGGATATTTTCGAAAATAGGGAAGGAATTATTCTCGGAATTAATTGAAGATATTCTCTTCATTATTTGGCTTAATTAAATGAGAATATTTGGATATACCATACAACTCAGAAGACGTGTGAAAATGGGAAGAAAATATTCCCAGAATATTTTTCATCAAGGCCGAGTTAAGAGAGAATTATCTTGAGTTATAGCGAGATTTCTTGGTGTTACTGGGTATAAATAGGTTCCTAGGATCACATAGAAGGGGTGATTAGGAAGTGATTAGGGAAAGAGCTAAACCCAATCTTCCAGGGCGATTGGGTTTTGAAGCAATGAACAAATATTTTGAGCGTGTTTAACAATGATGAGGTAAACCCAATCTTCCGGGGCGATGGAGGAAGCCATTCTTCCAAAAGTTATGTGGTAAAATTTATTTGAATTTATTTATGCAATTCTTTTATGATTATTTGCACCGAATGAAAATTGAGTAATGATTTTTATTAATTAGTTGTGTTTTCTCTTCATGAAGTATGCTTAGTTTAGGACTTTTGATACTTCATGCTTGCGATTAACAATTGTTGTTTTGAAAATCTAATTTAGAAAATGATTAGAATCACAATTTCTTTTGATTGGAGTTATATTGTCTAGAATTGCATGATAAAAATTAACATTAAATTACATGAATTTTGGTGAATGGTGAAATCCTGAACCCCGGTCTCTCTAATACAATCAGTTTTAATTTGCTTTATTTTATTTAGTTTTAAAATTTAAATCTAAAAGCACAACATTCACAATTCTTGAACGAACTCTATTTATTACTACAACAACTTTGAAAACACATCAAATTTTTTGGCGCCGCCGACGCGAACTTGTCGTTAGGCTAGAGTTTTTAGATTTTTTTTTTTTTTGGTTTTTATTTTTATTTGTTCTTCTTTACGTTTTTGGATTTTTGTCCTTTTCTTTCATATTTTGGAATTTGGAGCGAAAGAAAATTTTTCCAAAGCTTTTGGTGAATACTTAAAGACTGTAGTAAAAGGAAAAGTGAAAGGAGCGAAAGAAAAAGACTCTTTTTTTTAAAAAAAGAGAGAAAAAAAAGAGATATTTTTATTTTTGTAGATTTTTTTTTTTTTTTAGACTTTCTTTTTCTTTTGCACTTTATATTTTTGGACTTTGGACTTTAAATTTTGGGACATTATTTTTAATCCCTATGGAAGGGTAGTTTAAATATAAACTGTTTGCAGAGAAGGACGGTGATTACGATATCACCTCGGCCCCTCGGGTTCGTACATGACATAGGAGTCGTGGCCCGAGTCGACTAAAAAAGTTCATCCCCGTCTGGTACGGGAGGTAAGTTTGTCGAAACACTCGCGAATCCCCTATCAGCGAGTTACGGTCTTCCTTCGTATGCATATATGTTGAGGACTTGAAAACGGATGCTTTAATTTCCTAGTAAAAGGCAAGGACTGGCCATACAAGATAAGGGTTCGGATTTCATCACCGTTCTCTTCTTGCCCGCCTTAGGAAAACGACATCAAACGCGAACCTAAGCCTAAAATTTTGACTAGAACGAGACCGATAGGGTAACGAGCTCAACAGGAAAGTCATTCGAAAAATATTGGTTACTCTTTTAAGCATACTTCGAATTCTTGACAGTTTCTGTAAGTTGAATGCGTGACTGCGCCCCCTTGTAATACCGGTGAGGCCTTGGATATCAAAGATCCACCGAGCTTCCCTCGCCTCTATTCAACTTACTTTAACTCGGATTGATTCCAGAGTGGTTTGCTTAAATTGTAACGAATTCCCGTTCGAAGGATTAGAAGCTGGTCTAGAAACAATCTAAGTGGAGCCATCATGCTTTTTGTTTGCTAGAAATCAGTAGGTTTTCTGTGCTAAACTCAGCCTTGTTTGTGTTTGCATAGAACATCCCTTGCGTTTTAGGACTTTTCTATTTGATTTCGTTTTTCTAGTGTATGCCCGAAATTTTTAAACGGGCTTGGAAAAGAAACATTCTAGGTCGTTTGATTAGTGAAAAACCTAGTAGTTCTTCTTGTGAAGACGGGGAGCTCGGAGACTCTTCTTTTGAGAGCCCCGTTTTTGGAAACTTCAGTTTTGAGAATCTGTCTCTTTGTGAGGAAAGTACCAGAAATGGCAACTTTGAAAGCTTTGCTAAACCCAACTAGGACCTCTCGTCTTTCTTGTATCAAGTTAGCTGAAACCGAGGCAAATTATGAACTGAAACCTGGGACTTTACAGATGCTCCCAATGTTTTTAGGGAAGGAGAATGAGAACCCCTATTTTCATGTTAGGGAATTTGAGGAAGTTTTTAGTACTCTGAAAATTAAAAACCTAAGTGATCATGCGTTGAAACTTAGGTTATTCCATTTTTCCTTAAAAGATAAAGCCAAATCTTGGCTGTATAGTTTGGACTCTGAGTCAATTGAAACCTATGACCACCTTACTTCTGCCTTTATACATAAGTTTTTACCAAGGCATAAAACATCGTCTATTAGGACACAAATATGTACTTTTGCCCAACAAGAGGGAGAATCTTTATATAGGTACTTAGAAAGGTTCAATGACTTGATATCTCAATGTCCTCATCATGGTTTGGAGAAGGTTAGGTTAGTTCAGATCCTCTACGAGGGTCTAGATTATTTAACAACAACCATGGTTGAGTCATTATGCACAGGTGGGTTTGAGAATAAAACTGTTGATGAAGCGATGACATTTTTGAATGAAATCGCCGATAAGACCCAACAATGGGAAAATAGTAGGGAACCCCAGAAAACAATTCTTCTAAGTAGACGAAATGTTAATAGGGTAGAAGGATCTTATTAGTCAGACGCCAAAATAGCAGCTATAGCCAAAAGGTTAGAAGCCTTAGAATTAGGTCATTATAGTGGTGGTAGTGGAAGAAATGAGCCTTTTTGGGAAGGCCATGCTGTTGAAGAGCAAGCCAATGCTCTTTATAACAACACTAGGTTTGATAACCAACAGAAGTTTGACCCATATTAAGAAACCTATAACCCTGGCTGGAGAAACCATCAAAACCTTTCTTGGTCCAAGGGCCAGAATCAAGGTCAGTCTAGTAATGCTCAGGTTCCCCCAGGTTTTGGCTATACTAAGAATCCTTCAGCTCCGACACAGTTTCAGATCCCTTCAGATAAGAAAATAATGAGTTTAGAAGAGTCTCTTGCCTTGTTAACTCGGAACACTTTAGAATTTCAGCAATCGGTTGAAAACCCAGGTTAGTCAGATAAAAGATGGTACAAGCTAACTCTCAGGCTATTCCCGAGTTGAAAACCCAGGTTAGTCAGATAAATGAGACATTCAGAGAAAAAGGAAAGTTTCCTAGTCAACCACAACCCAACCCTAGGGGAGTCCATCAAATATCTTTAGCTGGTGAGAAATCATCAAACCATGTGAACTCGATAACAACCCTTAGGAGTGGTAAAACGGTAGACAATAAGGTAGCCATGCCTAGTGGACATACTTTAGTTCCACCTTCTACTTCCCAAGAGGAGCCCGTAGACGAGGAAACTGAAACAGTCTCTAAGGATTCCCAAGAAATTCCTGATAGGTCTACCTTTGTGCCTAGAGCCCCAGATCCACATTTGTTATCCCCAACAAAGAAGGAGTCGACTTTCAACGAGATAATGGAAATATTTAAGCAGGTGAACATAACCATTCCGCTATTAGAAGCAATTAGGCAGATGACTGCTTATGCCAAGTTCCTTAAAGATCTTTGTACACGAAAGAGTAAGCTTAATGTACATAAGAAAGTTTTTTTAGTTGGTCAGGTAAGTTCCATTCTTCTGAACCAAACACCCCATAAGTATAAGGATCCTGGATGCCCCACCATATCTTGTGCGATTGGTAATCACATGGTCGATAAATCTTTACTTGACTTAGGAGCTAGTGTTAACTTACTCCAGTATCATGTATACACCCAGGTAGGTCTTGGTAAGTTGAAACCGACTAAAATGACACTAAAAGTAGTTGATAGGTCTGTCAAAGTACCTCGTGGTGTCATAGAGGATGTTCTGATTGAGGTTGATAAGTTTATTTATCCTATGGATTTCGTTGTTCTAGACACCCAGCCTGTTCAGGACCCAAGTCGTCAAATCCCAGTGATTTTAGGTCGCCCATTTTTAGCCACAGCTAACGCTGTCATCAACTGTAGGACTGGGCTTATGAACATATCCTTTGGTTATATGACCACTGAACTAAATGTCTTTAATGTTACTAGAAAACCTTCTGAGAACGATGATTTAGAAGAAGTGAATATGATTAGCACTTTAGTTTAGGATTTGGTTCAGGATAATTGGCTTGACACTTTACTGGTAGATTCTTTAGATGATTTTGAGGAAACCATTCTCTTAGATCAGATATGTGATCAATATTTAGAAGAATCTCTTGAGTATTTTAAAGATTCTATGGACCCATAAATTCAGGCAATAGTTTTAGGTTTTTCTGAGAATAATGATGACCCTAAGTTTGGGGGTAGAGAACTAGAAGAATATCTTGAGTATTTTAAGGACTCTGAAGATCCGGAAATTCAAGAAATAGTTAGAGGTTTGTCTGTGAACCCTAAGTTCGGGGGTAGTGATGGTTCTTGTGATTGTATCGTATCCCTAATTAGAGTCCCTAACTTGGGACTCGAGACTTGTACATATGAGATATTACTTGAGTCTTTTCAGACTCCACAACCCGATCCTCCTGATACTGTCCAGGAGGTAACCCAGGTATTAGAGACCCTTTTTTCGGATGAATCTATTTATCGAGACACACATATGAAGTTCAATTACGCGCCGCAGATAAACTCAGTTGTCTTGAAAGAAACCTTAGATGAGGACGTGATCCTTCTTTTCATTTTTCTGAATCAGTGCAGTTGTCTCATACTGGTGTCAGCTCTATTTGGTCTTACGGACCCACAATTGTTTCGACTATTGATATATGACTTTGGAAGGTGACAATCCTTTTTGAGGTATTTGATGTCTAGCTAAAGACTTTAAATTTAGCATTTCCTGGGAGGTACTCATGCTTACGGTAATATCCTTCCTTATTTCTTTTTCCATCCATCAAGTGGTAACAGTTTCTTATTGTTCATGCTTTTAATTTCATCTTTAGAACATTGAGGACAATGTTAGATTTAAGTTTGGGGTTGGGGAAGAAATTTTTTGTTAGATCTTAGCTGCAACAAATAAACTCCAGAGCCTAGAAATTTATGCTTATTAAGGTTGGCACTAATCAATCTAAGTGGATGGGAACATCTTGGTTGTAGGAGTTGAGGAACCAATCTAATTAGATGGAAACATCTAAAGAGTCTATTCATAAAAGCACAGAGCTCAGGTGTTAGAATTAAAAAAAACATGGTAGTTTCGCCATATCTCGTTGAATCCTAATCCTTCTGTTTTTATTTTTTAAGTGATTTGGTGGGGCACACGATTCAAGTTGTTACCTTTGCTAGAGTGGAATAGAGTGATTGAGATACCAA